>NW_027466974.1:110000-252500 GCF_046128005.1 Genypterus blacodes
CAGCTATCAATGAAATGAATAAAACAACAACAACGACAACAACAACAACAACAGCAACAACGACAACAATCATCATCATCATCATCATCATCATCATCATCACCACCACAAAAATAATACTAATAAGAACAACAGCAATAACAAAAAATAATAATAATAACAATAATAACAATAATAATAATGATGAAAAGAATATTTATACAGAAAAAAAAAATAAATAAATAAATAATAATGATAATAATAAAAGTAATAATCATAATAAAGTTAGACAAAATGTGAAAATTAGGTGAAAAGGTACAGACTGTGCTGGTTTCTATGGTAACCTTTTAACCTACCATGTGACCTGTGGTTGAAATGTCTACACACTATATATCCACTATACTGTTCAAATATAATAAAACAAAACAAACAGGTTAATCAGTGCAGCTCTTCATCATGAGCTCAGTTCTATATGATGGTTTGTTGTGACTGAGGCCTAAAGGTTGTGAGCTCAGTTCTCTTGTTGTTGTGACTGAGGCCTCAAGGTTGTGAGTTCAAACTCTGCAGTCTGACTCAGCTGAACAAAGTTTCACCTTAAGGAGAGAAGGTGTCGTCCCTCAGTGTGCACGCTATGCCACGTCCCCCCGGAGGAGCCGCAGAGGGGAAGTCAGACACCGGGTGAGGAGATTTATGCCCAAACAGCTGATAACCCGGGCCTGTCGCTCGACCTTTGACCCGGGGGAAGAGAAATGGAGCCAAAGAACGCTGTGAAATATGGAAACGGCAGAGAGGAGAGACTTTTCTGGGCGAGCGGGTCGGAGCGTGATGGTGCGGGCTAACGGGCCGATCCTTCACGCCGCAGACGCGCCACAGATGCTGCTCTCCCCCGAACAGAAGGCCAGCAGAGATTGATCTAAGTGTGGCGTGAGCAGGAATGAGCCCGGTGTGCACAGAGCGTCCTGCCACACGCCACCGCCACACACCGCCGCCACCGCTATGGAGGCTCAGGAGCAGAAACATCTCTCTGGCTCTCTGCAGCACATTTCCCTCTGAGCCGCCGGGCAGCCAGCCGACTCTTAGACGCGGCTCGGCCTGCCAAGGTTAGAGTCCAGCTTCTCCCTCAGAGGGAGACGGGAGGAGAAGCTGCTCCTGCTGAGGCTTCACTGTTCCACACTCTGGCCTCACAGCTTTGTTTTGAGTGATTTGCAGCTTTTGTGTTTCGCCTTTCGCCTCCAAAAAGCACAAAGGTGTCAGACGCCCACGCTCAGTCAGCTTTTAATTTAGATTTGGATTTAGTTTTAGTCAAATGCAACAAACAGAAGACACGACTCCAAACTTTTATTAAACACTCCTCTCCTCATCTTCCTCTCCTCTCCTCTCTTCATCTTCCTCTCCTCATCTTTCTCTCCTCCTCTCCTCATGTCTCCTCTCCCCTCTCCTCTCCCCATCTTCCACTCCTCTCCTTCCCTCCCCTCCTCTCCCTCTCCCCCTCTTCCTCTCCTCATCCTCCTCCCCTCATCTTCCTCTCTCCTCATGTCTCCTCTTCTCTCCTCATCTTCCTCTCCTCTCCTCATCTTCCTCTCCTCCTCTCCTCTCCTCTCCTCTCCTCTCCTCTCCTCTCCTCTCCTCTCCTCTCCTCTCCTCTCCTCTCCTCTCCTCTCCTCTCCTGTGCATGTGTGTGTGTGTGTGTGTGCATTGATCCCCAGTAAAACAGAGGATTTATTTCTATTCCCTGCTCTTTTATTTACCTTCAGGGTTTCACAATCAGCCTCCTGAACTCTTGACCCCTCGTTCTTCCAGCAGCTCTCAGATCCGGGTCTTCTCTGTCCCTCTTCACAGCTGTAAGAGCACTTCCTGTGGTCGCCCCCGGGCTGTGGAATCGTCTCCCAGCGGACATTAAAGTCAGTCAGCAGGTCCCTTGTTTTAAACGCCATCTTAAAACCTAACTTGTGCCAGCAGGCGTTTATCGCTGCGTGTGCGTCTCTAATTTACGGCGGCGATGTGTGTGTGTGTGTGTGTGTTTAGTCTGTGTTGTGTTGTGAGGCACTTTGTGAGGCTTGATGGAGGAAGCTGCTCTGTAAATACACTTTAGCTCAGCCAGCAGCGAGGATCAGCCAGGATAGAAACAGGCTGAGTGTAATGGTCGACCCCCTGATATGTTAGAAGACGAACGGAAACCTGAGAGGAGAAGAGAAGAAGAAGAGTCAAAGAAGAATTAAGGGAGGACAAATTAACTCTAAAAGCTCTGCAGGCTCAGCCACGAGTCCAAACATCGCTGTGATGATCGGCAACAAACACAAACACAATGGTTCAACATCTGCTACAAAAATCCTCCATAAACACTTCATTAACCCTTAATATCTCATTAGAGATAAGAGTTTGTTTTTAATATATTTTCCCCACTTTTCTGAGTTCAGCACGACGATTTAATGACTCGGATTCAACGCTGCAATAAAGAAATAACAACATATTGTGTTTGGCGCTGAGACACAAAGCGAGCTGAGACAAAAGCAGAAGGAACTCAAGCCTCACTGGAGCAGAAACAGGGAAATAACATTCAAGCATAATTCCTCCTGACACAGAGGGAGAGTTTCTACTAAATACATCTCAATGCATCTTTGGTGTCTCTTCTTCTTCTTCACCTGCAGGTTTCAGCTCCTGGTCTCCTGCAGGTGACAGCTCCTCTAATCGCCCCGGTGACGCCCCCATACACACGACCTCCGTCTGAACACGTGACCCTCCGGGGGACAGGTGACCCTCTGTTAGAACCACATCCCATCTAAACGACCCCCCTTGGCCTTTAGCGGAGGCGGCGGGGAGAATGGACAATGAATCAAGAGACTTACATGCAAGTCGGGAGGAGCGGCCGGAGCGGGAAGATCAGCCGGACCAGCAGACAGCAGCAATAATGCAGCGCTCCCAATCCTATTATCATCCAAATGGAACGGATGGAGAGAGAGGGAGGAGAGAAGATGGCTGTGTGGGAGGGGAGGGGAGGGGGAGGGGTGGGTCAGGTGGAGGGCTGCCCTTCACACACACACACACTCTCTCTCTCTCTCTCTCTCTCCCAGCTCCACACACTCCTTTATCTTACACACAGAACACTCTGGGTGACACCGGCACGTCTCTGATGTAACAGCTCCAAACTCAGATAAGCATGAGTCAGCAAAACACAGGGAACGCCAAACGAGAACGACACCACATGAAGAAGAGCGCCTGAGATATGAGGGCAATACTGGGAAAGTGTGCTGTGCTGAGATGAAATTGTGACACACACTTGATGTAAAGGATGTAAAACACACACACACACACACACGCACGCACACACACACACACACACACACACACACACACACACACACACACACACACACACACACACACACGATGTAAAGGATGTAAACCACACACACACTCATATACACACACACACACACACACACACACACACACTCACAGGCACTTACACACACACTCGATGTAAAGGATGTAAACCACACACACACTCATACACACACACACACACACACACACACACACACACACACAACATCAGTTCACTGCAGGGTCAGGCAGACGTATCGGGTCTTTATCCCACACACACACTGCGTTCAGTCACATTTATGGGTTCAAATACAGAACAACATGGAACATAAAGGCCTTTGTTGTCGTGTTCTGGATGCTGATTGGTCAAACGCCGGCTCCTTGTAGAGAAGGGAATAGTTAACAGACGGACCAATCAAATCCATCGCTTCCTTCCGACTGGTGAAAGCAAACATGATGAGAGTTTGCAGGATCGACCAGAAAACGATTTTTGCCACAGTTGTGTTTTTGTGTGTTTTCCTCGCTTGCATGCGTCTGATGGAAATGTGCTTCAATCCAAAGTTTGGTTTCACAATTTTTCTGAATATTAACTGGAATTTGATCTGAGACAAGACGGCAACGCAGCGACAGAAGCGCTTCTGTTTGTGCGTGTGTTTCAGACTGGGAGGCCCGGTAAAGGAAGACGCCTCCTGCTTTAAAGTTTTGCTCCCTGCAGATTCACGCAGAGTTACTGTCATAAATTGCTTATTTTCATACGACAGCGGCTCGTGTGCACCTGCGAGGAATCCTATCAGGGGGCCGGCGGCGTAACGCAGCGCGGGAATGAGACGCATTTAGCCGAGCGGAGAGGAGGCGAGAGGCAAATTGCTAAACTCCCCCGGGGACCAAAAACTATTCTGTCTACATTTGATCCTGCAGACAAACAGAGCGCCGGTGGAGCCGCTCTGTGCAGGAACCACACGCTGGCAAGAGCGGCACGTTGCAGCCCGACAAGAGCGACGCTTCTCACCTGTGATGGTCCTGACGTGATGAAGGGCGCTGACCCGTAAAGCTGTGATGTTCTCTCCTCACATTAGCAACAGAGGACGCAGGGGAGAGACAAGGCGACGGGGGAGTGTGTGTGTGTGTGTGTGTGTTTGATTCTCACCGACTTAGAGAGAGGAAACATCGAGGGAACGCCCGGGGCTAGCAGAGGTCAAAGGTCAGACTAGAATAGAGAAGAAGGGAATCCCAATCTGTGCTTCAGACCGGATCAGGAGATTCAAAGGTTTGAGGAGTCACGTTGTCATCCAGTGTGCACGGTGACGTTCTGAATCTCACGCCCCCCAGTAAGAGAGCTTCATCCGTACACGCAGATGAGGTCATAAAGACGGATCTATAGATCTATAGATTGGAGAGGAGCGAAGCAGCACCAGCATCAGTGAGCCTCCCAGAGACGTCACTCCTCTTCTTCATGCTTCCCCCCCTCCTCCTCATCGCCCCCCTGCAGAGTGAAGCATCCCAGGGTGAGCGCGGTGTCAGGGTCCTGAACCTTAAACACTCTACACGTGTTTAAGTACTGATGAAGGTGAACTCTTCATCACCCAGGAGGAAGAAACGTCTGACTCAAACGTTTGTCTTAAATTAATACAAATACTTGTCGCCTAGTAACTGAGAAACACAAATACTTCAGATTAAACGGCTGTAGTTTGATGTACTTCCTGTTATATAAGCATCAGTTACACACACACACACACAAACACACACACTCACACAGCAGCTGAGTGAGCAAACATGTTCTGCTTGAGCTCAGGCGTGTAATTGATGCATGTGTTTCTCTCTGTACAGTGAATAAGACTTCATTCTGTTATTACAGCTTCCTTTATGTTTGCACCTCAGTGATTAATGAGTCGCCTGCCAACGCCGCCGCCGCCAACGCCGCCGTGTCGCTCCTCCGCTAGTCACCCGAGCAAAACCTCGCCTCCCATTTCATCTCAAAACGTCTCGTGTGGCGGCGGCCGCGGAAAAAAGCCCAGACGTGGCAGGAGACGACGGCGTGGAACAGGAGCTCAGAGCGAACGGGAGCGAGGTCGAGGGCGCCAAGGACGAACTCAGCCACGCGTGAAATTGCGACAGAAGCACGTGGCAAAATTAAAAACATGTCTGTTGCAGAAATGAAAGATTTAACGTTGTGTGTTTCATTCAGTGTAAGATGACACACACACACACACACACACACACACACACACACACAGAACAGCGACAGAAGAGCCAGCATGGAGGCTTGTGTACATTTTTCAAATACTACAAACCCAGATCTCTCCCTCCTCACGTATTTCCCACCGCCGCTCGCCCTTAAGCCCCCGACGCCATCGCTGCACATTCAAATTCCAGGCTAATTAAAGGATTTCCGTCTCTTCTCTCTGCAATCTTAAGCCCGTCTGCGCTGAGAGCTCGCCTATTGATCACGTCCCTCTCTCTCCCTCCCTCTCCCTCTCTCTCTCTCTCTCTCCCTCTCTGCGCCCGGCGTGTGTGTGTGTGGAGGCGATGCAATCACTTGTTATATAATGGGCCTGTGCATTTAATTGGGCCTGGCCTTTGTGTCCCTCTCTATTGATTGAAATCTCCGACCTAAACCCCCTAATCAAGCTGCGGGATCAGCCGCTGCTCGCTCACAATACGGGCCGGAGAGCGAGAGAGAGAGAGAGAGAGAGAGAGAGAGAGGCGCTCCCATAAAGGTGGAGCTTTATGATCCTTAAAGGCCTCCGTACTGCCTGGACCCCCCCCAAAGATTATATGTGTCATTAAAGGTGACTGATATGACATTGAAATCAATCGGTGCATGTTATATATTGACAACTGCGGCCCTTAAAGCAGCATTAACACGCTGTGAGAACACAAAGCGCTGACACGTGTAAGCACATGTTGCAGGTTCAACTCCCACGTGTGATGACGCCCATGGGTGCTGGGGAGAGAAATCCAGGCATTATAATACAGCAAAGGAGGAATGCATACTGACACATCACTACACAGCCGAGCAGCGAGGGGAGGGGAGGGGATCGTGCTGCGTTCAGGCGTAAGTGTCTCATTTACAACTTTTGGGGGATAACGCAAAACAAAAAGCCGCCAGAGTCGCATTTACAGGTCGTAAACTCTGAATTCTAGATGCGACGCTAGTTTACCGGTTTTGAGGAATAAATCCTCTGAGTCTCTGGAGCTGAGAGGGAAAGGAAACAGAGACAAAACAAACAAGCCGACGCGTTTCTGTTCTTGTTCTCGCTGAACAAACGCCGCCTGGAACTACGCTGTGGATTTCTGTAGAAGAAGAAGAAGAAAAAGCAGCGTTTCCACCGTCTGCATCTCCGAGTTTATACTTCTGTGTTTTGTTCCTTTCTAACCTTTTGTTTATCACTTTACCATCTGGCGGTTTCCACATTTCAACGAGCGCCTGAACGCAGCACGACCTCATTTTCACACCCTCCTCAGTGTTTCTGCTGTGTGATTCATTAATTAACCCAAACTGCTGTATTTGTTGCGCCATCAGCTCTCTGCTTAGTCTTCTTCTGTGGTGACCTTTGACCTCCTCTCACAGCTGCTCCTGCTCCACATTGGCCCTGTAAATAAACAGATCAATCAACGGACCTGATCTTTCTGATTTATTGACAAATAACAGAAGGAAAATAGAAATCAAAACATCTTATTAAATAAAATAGCACAAGGGACCCAACAGGTGTTACTTTAAGCGAGGAGGTGTGTTTTATGAGCAGATTACCCAGCATGCAAGTGGGGAAGTACCGCCGGCGACAAACGAGGTGATAATGGATGTTTATAAAAGAATGAGCTCGGTTTTGCTGAGTACAGAGCTCGCTCCAACGCTTCCAACCCCACCATTAGACACACACACACACACACACACACACACACACACACACACACACACACACTACTATTGATTCCTTCCTCTCCTCTGGGATCAAACTCAAGTCTTCCTGAACTGAAGTCTTCCTGGTGAAACACACTTTTCTGTTTCCCTAGCAGTTCGGCTCCTCGGCTCCTCGGCTCCTCGGCTCCTCGGCCTCGTTGTTCGCCATCGTTCCTCTGAGGAGACGAGAAGATCGAGCGTGATTGCTTTCCTAGGCGCGGGCTAATAAAGTGCACTTTAACGAAACAAAACAAGCCGCTTATCGAGCTCGGGAAAAAAAACAATTATGCTCGGATGTGCCAGGCGGCGCTCCGTATGCAGCCGACGCACTTCCTCTTCACAGAGAATGCGTCTGGGTTTATTGGGTCGGGGCTTTTCAGCGGCGACGTACAGCGTATACACTCATTACTCCGTATGAGCTCTTTTTCTTGGTCGCTCAGAGTAATGAAACATTTTATTGGTCTTTGTGCGGCGCAGTGAAATTCCTCTAAATGTGCCGTTAGCCTGCTGTGTTAGCAGTGAGTAACCTTGCCAACGCGACAAGAAGCCTGATTTAACCTCCGCGTAAACAACCATAAACGTTATGGTATTCCACTTACGACGGAAGGAAAAGTCGACTCTTTATACTTCACAGCGCCGTACGTTTACTTTTCATTACCGACTGCAGGCTCTGCGGTGAATTCGGCGCGCTAACGAGCACAGGGGGGGCGGCGGCGTTGGCGTGGATCCTGCGGCGCGGTGGCGGCGGCCTCCTTCATATCTGACCAGTAAATCAGCCTTTCTGCTGGCATGTCGGTTTTTTATAACATTTATCTTTCATCCGCCGCCTCATATGTCACCCGGGCCCCATTTTCAAAATTGAGTAACAAAATCAATACTTCGATAAATCAAGAGATATTGCGCGGTGTCATACAGGAAGCCGGCTCTCAGGTCAGCACTTTGCGGCTTGAGGCTCATTTGTTATGGGGGGCGAGTCTCAGAACTCTATTCAGGTCAGCATTCTTTCTTCATTACCCATCCTGGATCCTTTCCTCATATAAATGGATTCTGGAAACTTTATAACGTGAAGGATCGGCTAAAAGCGACAGCATTGAATCTCTGTTCACCCCTGCATGGAGCCAATTATGACCCAGACAGAGGAAGTCCCCACATCGGCCCACTGCCTTATTATTATTATAGTAGCTAAAGAAGCAAACGCACAGAGAAATGTTCACCAAATATGCCAAAGTACAGAAATATGTGGATTTATCAAAGAGGGGTGAAGTCACTCTGAATTCGCCCTCCGTCTCTTTCTTAGAAGAACTTTCTACAAAATCCAATAGAAGCTTGAAGGTCAGCGAGCAGCAGCGCAGTGAGCTGAAGACGACGAGGCGTCGGGACGCTTATCGACGCGCTGAAGGATTCAGCTGAAACCATAAACTCCTGATGTCACTTAATCATTCAGACTGAAGCTCCTGCTGAGCCTCTGACATCATAATCCTCCCTGTAATCTCACTTCATCCAGGCCAAATGAAGATTCACGGACATTTTGTCAATCTGCTTTTTGCCGTTGTACTTTTAATAGTTTATAACAAAATATCCAAGCAGACTTTGTGTCCCTAAGTCTGTAACGAGCCGACGCCTCTGTGAGCAGCTGTGTGTAACATGTGGCACCTCTGCTGTGGAACCACAAACTTTACTAAGAGGCGTTCATGTTTGCTTGGATGTCAAGGAAGAGCACCCATGTCAACGTCAACAATACCACACACACACTTCACACACTTCCTGTATCTGCTCGTCCTCTATGTCAGGGTTGAGCTACCTTCAAGCCGGCAGTGAGAGCAGCTGTTCCTTAAAGTGCTGCTGCGCGGATCAGGCGTTGGTGTGTCGCGCCGCGGCCTCGGGGCTCCTGCACGCCGCCGCCGCCGCCGCCGCCGCCGCCGACCTGCATCCTTTAAACATGTTGTGTTCTGCTTTCCAATTCAGCGAGCGTGACCGCTTGATACTGAGAGTCACAGATAGACGAGCGGTAGAGAGAGAAACCTTGAGCCCTCGCCGCCTTCGGCTCTCCCTGGAGCGCCAGATAGTGACTTTGCAATTTTTAAAGTGCCAGACAGGAAGCCTGACTGGAATAATTTAAGAGAAGAAAAAGAAGGCGAGAAGAGGTGGACTCACTGCAGACTCTCTTCAAACTAATCCTCACACTCACATTTCATCATCGCTTAAGAAGAGCTGAGACTTCATGAGTTCGGTTTTGAATTCCAAATAACAGGAAGTATCAAAGCATCTTAACAACAACGCTCGACTGAAACTGAGGATATGCTGACTCATTTCGACGCACACAGTGAAGGGAAAGACGACGACACAGTGAGGAGCCTGGAGTCCGGAGGTGAAAGTCTCATTGATTGAGTGGAAAGCTAAATAAAAGAACGGGTCAGAAGGCGTCGGACGGATTCAGAGAGCAGCTTTTATGTGCGGTGATATAATAATCACCTGCAGGACGGAGACAAACGGCGCCCGAGGTGACGGACAAATCAGCAGCGATTGTCCTTGTTTCTACATTTAACCTCTCGGTCGCCCGGCGGCTCGGCAGCAGCACAAAACGAGCGAACGAACGAGCGGCAGAGCGAGCGAGCGAGCTGTGTATCCTGGATTGTATTGCCCGTTGTGCCCCCGGGCGTTTTGCTCTGTAATCATTTCCTCTTCCTCCCTTTCATCTCTCTCGCCTAATCGCAGGTGGCAGGTTAATAATCGGCGGCCTGTGATTGCAGTTAATAGCCTCACATACATGAGGAGCCATTGTAACGAGCGCATTTTCATGGCCATTAAGTTTAGACGTTTCACTAATAACCTTCCTGCTCCATTCTGTACGCTCTCCGCTTTAAGGGACGTCGGGTCGTTTCGCCGCCTCTCAGAGGGATCCGCAGAGATGATTGAGCAGGATTTTACCGTTTCACGCCTCCATACGTGTTTACGACATGAAAAGAAGCCGGGAGGAGTCAAATGAGGTCAAGATAGGCGTGTGATTGTGAAGTGTGTGTGTCGCAGACCACGGTGGAAACGAAGCTCCCAGGCAAAAATGAATGGGACTGGGTGGCATTAAATTACCAGGCTTTAAAACTCTGAGAAACCCTTGATGTGAAAACATGAAAACTCCAGCGGAAGATTGCGGCGGTTGAGAGAACAACTTCATGACTAACGTAATCAAAACACATTCAGCGTAGAGTTAATGTAAGAACGTACACAGAGAGTTCTGGAGTGCTTTAAAAAGGAGCGTGCAGGAGTTTTAGAGCCTCATAATTTGGCCTGATTGAATCCCGAGTCCCCAAACGGCCTAGAATTAAACAATCACAGTGATTCTGAACACTAGAAATTGCCCGTTATCACTCATTGTGCATGGAGGAGCAAGTGAGAGCAGAAGCAGATCGATGAGATTTCTCAGACGTGAAAGCATGGCGACAGTTTCAAACGGCAACCAGAACACGGACGTCTGCGTGAGAGGTTCCTCCTAGCTGCACCGCTGCATTGTGGGTATTAACACCGTGTGCGTTTCAGCTGAGTTGTCATATTTACAGAGTGTGTTACTGTTCTGTCATGCTGGAATGAGAAGGCGTGTTGCAGCATGAAACGCCAGCGTGAGTTTCTCTCTCCTCACACGTAAACTTTCTCCTGTGATTGAAGACGTTTCAGCTAGCAAAGCGTCGACGAGGCCAGCCGGAAAATAAGCTGCGCTGAAATCTCATTTCTCCCCCCCGGCTTAGTTAAATCAGAACGTACCAGGCGGCTCTATAGAGACAAACGACCCGCAGAGTTAAACCCACATTATTACAGATCCGTCCTAACTATGACAGAGGAGGTTTGTGTAGCGGTGCACAAACACGCCTCTGTGTGTGTGTGTGTGTGTGTGTGTGTGTGTGAGACACGTGTGGGATTGGTCATGTTTCCTGTCAGAGCGTGACCCACATACACCGATATGGAGGACGGGAGGTAAGGAGAGCAGGAGAAGAAGCAGAATCTTTAATCAGAGACATTCATGATGTTCCCTCTGTGGTCACTCTGATGCTGTTTGAGCCTCAGATTAGAGACTCAGGCGTTATCACAGGACGTCTGTAATGTTTACAGGATAAGAGACGTCCGGCTGAGAGACAGGAGTGTGTTCCTCACTAATGAATGAGTCGTGGATGGAACATCGGCGTCCGAATGTGTGTGTGTGTGTGTGTGAGTGGGGTTAAACTGGAGCAAAGTAGTGTGTTTGCTCTGAAAGCTACAAGTGCAGATGACACAAGCTGAAGTCCTCTGATGAGACTCTTGTGTTTGCTTGTTGTCGAATGTAAAAACAAAATGTTAATATAAATATAGTTTATAAGGGCCTTTATATGTAGTTTTGTCATAGTTTGTCAATATGTCTCTACATTTAGAAAAGAACAAAACTGTCCTCTTCAAAATTACAAAAATAAACTCCCCCCTCCCCTCCTCACACATATCTGTTTATCTATGGGGGCAATGTTTATGTTGTGTGTGAATGTGATGAGTTTGGTTCGGTCCACACACGCAGATGAAGTCAGATGAGGTCACATGATCACAGCCCGATCACTGACAGCTGATCACTAAACCACCGTGGATCCATGCCTCATTGTGTTTTGTATTAATATTCTCAGCGATTTCACGTTTGTTTCTGAATAGATTCTGATATTTTAGTAAATGATTCTTTCACGTCTTGAAGTTATATTTGCGCTCCTCAGCAGTGACGTCATCGCTCTTTTGTATTCATCTCCAGCTTGGTGCTTTTCAATAAATGCTGCGTTCTGGAAATGTCTTTGAACGTTACATTGATTGTTGTTTGCTATTATTACTTCTCTTTAATTTCTCTGCACATAGAAATCACATCATTATTATTATTAATGATGATTCTGTCCGTCCTGTGTTGTTGTCAGTGAAAGCAGAATTAAACTCTGTGTTCCTCCAACACTTGTTTAGGAGTTCAGTCAGTCCAGTTCACATTACTACACACATGTTGACATGTATGTACATTTAAAATCATTCATAGATCTTGACAAGTTGTTTTACATATAATGTGTTTTATAAAAAAAGAGAGTTTTATAAAATTTATTTACTTGTACTTCTTTGCACTAAAACAAAGGGAAAACTTGGAGTTGTCCATTTACATCCAACCCTGAGTTATGAGGCTGTGATCTTACTGCTGCGGCCCACTGGAGTTTACATTGAGCTGAATTTGGCAACGGACTGAAGTGAGTTTGACTCCCTGGTCTAGAGCCTCAAATCAAAACAGCAGGGGAAACTTATTTTATATATATATATACTATAAAAGCTGGACAGGTCCGTTTGCAGGAGTGTGTTTCTACAGAAGGTGAAGACGCTGTGATCTTCACCCACATGTGAACACAAACCGTACAAAGTTACTGACAGGTAGAATACAGACGAGAGCGCAATGTTTACTTCCTGTCAGACTCAACCGCTCTGAATGCAGCTGAGCACCGCCACAGCTGAGGTCATTCAAATGCATGTAAGGGTCAGCTGCTTTGAAGACGTGTGTGTGTGTGAGTGTGTGTGTGTGTGTGCACCATTGTCTCCTCACTTCACCTCCTTGTGCATTCCTGATATGGTAACGCTCACGCTGCACTGTAGTGTTGCATCATGCAGCAGCACAGGTGAGGTTAGATATTCACAGCAGCACCATTTGTTTCTGCCAGCGCGTCGACCCTCAGTGAGGTCATTCATTAGATCACAAACACGGGAGCAGGCCAAAGGTCTGGCCTGACTGGAGATGGAGCGAGCCGAGGTCCTCTATGTGTGTGTGTGTGTGTGTGTGTGTGTGTGTGAGTGAGTGTGTGTGTGTGTGTGTGTGTGTCGGGAGCTGAGCGAGTGCAGCTGCAGGAAGGGAAGTGAAGCAGTGAGCGAGGCAGGTGCAACCTCCATAGTCCTCAGCATCAACAGCTGGACAAGATGAGGAAGGTCAGAGAGCGAGAGAAGAAGAATCAGAGTCATTTAAGGCTCGGACACAAAGGTCCTCCGCAGGCTGCAGTCAAAATACAACTGAGGAATGGATGAGGTCATATTTCCAAACCTGTTTTTGTAAGCTGATTCCTGCTCAGTGAACCAGGACTTGATGAGCGTCACCATGTTTGTTGACGTTGTGAAAAAATCCTGGAAACCTTCTTAAGTCAGACTGTGTGTGATCCAGGCAGGACTGGGCTCAGATCTGCCCCCTAGAGGAGATCATGTTTAACCCTTCAGGCTCACTCAAAGCGCACATAAGAGAGATTGAACAATGTTGATACATTGAGTGCTGATTGGCTGCAGACTGAGACGATCAGAGGAAGAAGCTTCTGGGCTCTTATGTTTCTATAGGTCTGCTGTATATGACTGACATGTTCCTCTAACATACTGTATGTGATGGCAGCAGCTCTGAATGTTCACAGCTGGAGTCATTACGCTCCTATGGACCAGCCGTGATAATGAGCAGCTGGATAAACAGCACATGCAAATACGACTCTCAGCGCTGGAAGAAGCAGCGAGAGGAGAGAGAGACGCAGACGCAGACGCAGACGCAGACGCAGACGCAGACGGATCGAGCTATCAGCTTCACCTCAGGCTCCTTTGTGAGGACGAGCGGATAACAAACGAGTCCACAGTATTGACAGTGACAATGGGCCCCGTAATAGCGGGCCGAGATAAGAGGCTGACAAGGAGCAGCCGGAGAAAACAAACCCGTCAGCCGCTCGATACTGGCGTTCCCAGAGCCCAGGTTCCCGCCCGGTGGTGATGAACGCTCTCCAGACGCTATTCTGCTGCGCTCACGCTCCTTTTATGAGAGCGAGGAGGTTTGATCAAATTACAGCGTTACTGCGTTCTGCATGCAAAGCAGCAGAAAGGCCTGATGACTAAACAAACACACTGCAGAGAGAGAGACACACACCAGGGCTCTCTCTCTCTCTCTCTCTCTCTCTCTCTCTCCCTCCCTCTCTCTGCATCTGTTCTCGCCCTAACACCTGTGTCCTCTGTTGCCTGAACTGTTTTCATTGTGTTCCCCCCTGTAGTCCAGCAGAGCCGCGGGCACAGACTGTATTTCAGCGCTGCAGCTCAGTCCGGTGCACCAGAGGAGCTTTAAGTAGGACACTAACTTAATCAACGTGGCAGCCCTGCAGTGGAGCTGAGCGCCAACGTGATCGGTGGGAATCAGAGTGTTTCGTTTAGGTGAGGGGGCGGGGGGGGGGAGATGTGCAAGGTTTGGCCAAAAGGCACTGGAACACACACACACACACACACACACACACACACACACACACACACACACTAGTCCATCATCATAGGACGAACACGCTCAAGGACAAACACACTCACACACACACACACACATTAACCACTGTGAGCATTTTAAAGCAGCGACATCGTCACACTAACATCCAGTCCCAGTGTGCAGACGACCAATGAGGCGTCAGAGTTCCTGTTGTCATGCCGGTTTCAGCTTTGTGTCTTTTATATTCTTATTATCGGCGTGCCGACGTGGAAGCTTGATTCATTAACCTCAAACACAAATTCTGCGCGTTTTTGCTCTTCAAAAACAGGTAAATGGATCTTTCACTGAATCGTTCTGTGCCTCTGAAGCTTTTAACTTCCAAGGATGTTCCGGTGGATTCTTCAGACGTGTTATCTTCCCCTCTCATCTTCCTCTGGGACCAGACAGAAAATGTTATGTTATGTAATGACAGCGGCGATTTAGAGGCGAGCAATAAAGGGCAGGGCTCATTTGCATACTGGCCACGCCCACCAGGAGCAGCTCCATGTGGAAGTGAAAGACTGACAGGCTGGAAACAAATCAACAAAAACTTCCTCCAACTTGCTCAAAGAGAACAAATTAAGGATCTATCAGCTGTGGAAACATCCAGAATAACAAGACAGGATCGGTTTGTTTACATTAATGCATGGAAGCTTCAATGAAGCGTTGAAACAAGCAGATGTTGTTCTAGATAGCCAAAGCACTTTGTGTTTGACATATACAGTAAATGAAGGTGAAATGAGGAGTTTAAAATGGGCCTCAAACCCAAACTCTTCTACTTCCTGTATAGCAGGAAAGTTCCAGCCCGTCTGCATGTGAAGCAGAGCAGAAGTTTGCTGGTTGTTTCTCCTCCTCGTTCAGCTCGTTCAGCTTGTGTCACATCCCACCAGCTCGCTCATAAACACACAGAATCAGAAGAAGAAGAAGAAGAAGAAGCGTACTTTAATCAGGGAGAAGGTGTGAGCACTTCTCCCAGGAGGTGTCGGTGATACGGGCAGAACTACTCTTTATTTACTTGTGAAGTAGTGACGCTTCTTCTTCTTCTTCTTCTTCTTGGCTGCGATCTGAATCCTCCCACAGCTTTCATCACGGATGTCATTGCTAAGTAAACAGAAAACAGAATCACATTGTCTGAGCTGCAGCTTTATTTTCTCCTCACATCTCAGAGTGAATCTATCCAATATGAGTGTGAAGCACTCATAGTGAACTAACAGACTTATTCTACCTGTTTCCTCTCCTCTGCTCCCTTCCTCCTCTCCTCTCTGAGAGCAGATCACTTCGCCACATTACACCGTATTTACACTTAAGTTACACGGAGTTCAGCCAATTACAGACGGCCGAGCGTGAGTCAGACTCTCAGGCGAGCTCGTCGCTGCACTCAACTACCCAGGAAACTCTCACCTGCATAACAGAGAGCAGCTGCTTCAATCAGGTCCACTTATGGAATCCCCTCACTGCCCACAATACTCTGTGTTTTCACTCAGGCGCATTAAACTGCATCTGATATGCTGTTCTGTTTCTAAGTGTTTTTTCGCTCGTGTGTGCTTTAAAAAAAAAAACCAATCAGGCAATTACATGAAATTGCAACATTTCAGACATATGATGTCTGTGTTGTTTTAGAGCCGCGTTCTCACCGTCTGCTGATGCTGTGACGCTTTATCTAAAGTGGTTCTTATTATTCTCATTGTGTGTTTGTTTGTCCCCTTCTGCCACACAGCATCAAACACAAGATGTTACTTTACACACGGCTCAGTTCTGTTGGGATCTTTGAACAGGAATAAGATCAAATAATTGTAAATATCCATGAATTCCACCTTGTAAGTTCAGACTCCAGCAGGGATTGATTGATTGTAAGGAACAAAAAGAGCTCCCATCTTGACTTCTGTGCCTTTCCTCATAAAGTTAACACACAGGCCTTTTTATTCACGGCTCCATCCTGACTTTCATGCAGCATGAGCGTAAACGGACGACTCAGCCGCCCACAGCCCTCAGTGCTTTGTCTGTACATGTGTGAGCCCTGCCCCTGTGTCTGACCACAGAGGGCTCACTCTTCATCAAAGTTTTTTGGAACTCCAACAAACTCTGAATCCATCGTCTCCACACAATCATTCAGAGTGAATCTGCGTCTCACTCACTTCTTTCCTCTTCATCAGAGGAAGGAGCACAGAGCACACTGACCCTACCATCAGCCTATCACCAGCAGCTGCCAGGGGGCCTGGGATTGCTTCCATGTTGATGCGGTCAATGCCAGGCTCGTCTCTATTGTACCAGACTGCAGCGCTGCATTCTTTATTTATTCACTCCTGTTAAATTTACAACCAGGAAGACTTAACTGAGCTTCGGGCTCCAGCTACACACACACACACACACACACACTGCAGCAGTCTTATCCCCCCCCTCACACACATGCACACTGCAGCAGTCTTCATCACCACACACACACACACACACACACACACACACACGTGGGCATGTTAGCGTGGCTGCTGAGGGAGACGATGGGGTCGCGACCCTTGTTAAATATTCCTCAGCCACGCCCCCTCATCTGCTGGAGGCATCATCGCCATCGTTTAACCTCCAGGACTAACGGCCAGTAAACACACACACACACAGGGACACACAGCAGCTCAGTGTGCAGGCCAAGGCCGTACACAACAACAAACACACAAACTCATTTCAATAATAACTTTAACAACTGTACACACTCATAACGTCGGAAAATCATTTGGGATCAATGAGATTAGATTAGATTAGACTGAAGTTTGTTGTCATTGCACAGAATACAACTACCATGACAACGAGATACAGCTGAAATAGTAGTAAGTTAGCAGAGTGAGTGTGTAGAATAAAAACTATACATGAATATTGAATGTGTAGATTAGAATGGAGCAGTGATTATGTGGAAATTGTTTCTTGAAATACAGTTATATAAATAGTCTCTCTCTCTCTCTCTCTCTCTCTCTCTCCCTCTCTCTCTCTCTATACACTAACCATACGTACAGTCCTGCTAATTCCTTCCTCTTCTCTTTCAGCTCCTCACCCTCACACCCCTGGGAAGCAATTAGACGCCATGAAGCTTCACCTGACTGCTCTCTAATTAGCTCCCCCGAGTCTGAGCCACGTTAAATGAGCCAAAGGCAAACTGCAGTCACCATTCCAGCCAGCGGTGGGCGCTCTGCTGTGGACATACGTATACACTCCACCCTATATATGTTTATAGTGGAGATACTACTCCAACACATGGCTGCTTTATAGTTGAGCCAAGTCGGTCTGCAGCTCTCACCTGTAGGACACTTTAACCCTTCACCCCTCCTCTCATGTCCCCCGTCTGATGTGGACAGCGCTCACGGGTCGACCGAGCTGTCACGGAGAACATTCCGGATCCCAGATTCCACAGGCATATGTAAATCCGTACGCAAATCCTTTAGCATTTCAGCTAAAGGGCTTTCCAACTGATCTAGCACATAAAACGATGGAGACAAGTGGTGGGAAGAATAATTGCTGCTCACGGGCTAAAGCCAGCAGTCTCTCACTGATTGATGGCCTCCCTCCCTTATTCCAAATAACAGCCAGAGCCTACAGTTCAGAAATTGCTAATGAAGAGCGTGAGCGAGCGAGCCGCATCAATCTGCTCTCTCCCTCCAACCCTGTCACGTTATTCACCCGTCACCGCACATTGATGTCCCCCCCCCCCCCACCCGCCGCCAACCCCTCCCCCTCGCCGCCACTTTCCCTCCTGCTTTTGTTGAAACTTTGCGAATCTATTTCTGTCGTGTGCCGCCTGATTGAGACGGATGTGTTGAGGGATGCGAGCAAAAACTAATAACCAGCTCACCGGGGAGACGCAGAGGAAATCACATCCACAATCTTAATTATTTATTTTGTTTTTCCCCAGACCTGGAGTAACCTTTAGGTGCGTGCGTCCTCACCTGGATGTGTGGTGAAGCTCTGAGACACACCGCTTCATCCCTCACACTGGGCTGAAGTCCGTGTCATCGCCAAAGAAACGTTTACTGCATCACGTCAACAAATGTGTCTGCGTGATTCTGCCATATGCTGGATTTAACCCCAACAAAGTATTCAAACATCTCGCTGGCAAAGACGTTTCCTTCACAACAATGGTGAGTCACAGCGGCATCGGTTTCCCATATGTTCTCCACAGCCTGAAGGTTACAGCCAGAGCCTCCAACCGACAGGGCCGACGGGCTGTGTTTACGTCTCTGTGTCCCGGCAGAGACGAGCTGCGACAGACGACCAAACACATCAATCACCGAGGGGTTTAGAGCCGTTTCCGAGACGTCAGTGAAGCAGCCCCGGAGGCAGACAGACACGGAGAGGAGAGTGAAGGATTAAAGCGGGATGTACAGTGTCCAGAGACCAGGAAGCGGAACAAAGCCTTCAGATAAACCAATCGGGGGAAACAGATTTCAGCCTCGTTTAAGCTTAAAGTTGAGATTTGGGGGCGCTGACAGCATCCCAGACCCCTGCGTCCATCTGTGTGATCACATTTAGGTATGACTAACACATGAGTATGTAGCTATCATCCATGTGCCGTTTCAGGCGTTCCCTGGCTGGACTGTTGCAAATGACGAATCGGCTCTGATACTTTGACCCGGATGGTGTCAGCCTATCAGCTCACTGTCGACTCCAATTAGTTCCCCGTCGGCGTGCCGGACGCCCTGTCTGCTCCTCGGCCTCGCACAATATGGATCCCATCTTGGTGATTTTCTGCCGGCGCATCAGAGGGCTGAGGGAGTGTGAGAGGCGAGCAGATGGTGTGTGTGTGTTCTGCTGTGGGAAAAAACACGGCGAAGCAAATGACAGGGTGGATTCCTTCTCCTGCTGGATGTTGGTGTACCTCCTTTTCATCAGTATTAGGGCCTATTGTGTGCTAATTATATTATAACTGCAAATTAAATTATGGAATTAAGAGAGATGGGGGTGTGGGTTGAACCCTTGGAGCTAATTAACAGCCTGAGTCTGAACCGCCCAGTCAGTAAAATAATCCACTGGCATGTAGCCTAATATGGGAGAGATTAATTGGCTCACCAGTGTCCTGAGGCGTGAAGGCTACTGGTGAAATTACACAATCACACACACACACACACACACACACACACACACACACACACACACACACATACGTACACACACTCACCAATAGCAAGTAAGATCAGTTGAGACTTAAAGGGAGCAGGCGAGATGAATTACATTTTTACCTCGCCTGCAATTTGGGAGAAATTTGCTTTTCAATCTCTAAATGTTTAATATGTGCAGCTGCTGCGGAAACCTCAGCTGAATGTATTATTGATTCACTACAGATGGCAAATATGTGGCTGCTTCATCACAGAGATGATGAGTGTACCTGTTTGTCTCATATCTGTTCTGCTGTCACTCATTTTAATCATACTTCTATTTTTATTGATGAATTCTTTCCAACTTTCACGCCCAAAAGCTGCATTTCTGACTTTGATCCTCTTACTAGTTAAACTTCGAATCCTCCACAAAATAACAAGCAGCTACTGAGATAAATCAAAGTGTTTGTCCTTTCCTGAATCAGCTCCATCTCAGCCTGATGATGGAGGTCGCTGTGTGTCTGTAGCCCTGCTAGACGCTGGGCTCTGCCTGGACCGTATAGATCCAAACACACCAAGGCAAAAACACAACCTTGGTTAAAAAAAAATCATTTTGAAGGAGGGGATCTCCAGGTGAGACCCATTTCTACAATAATAAGTGGTTTGTTATGGTCCATTCCCCATCACATTTTGTTTCCTGTCTCCCCTGAGGAGCTTCTGGGATTAACAGATCCAGACATGTTTATCACACCTAGACAAGCTTCAGTCAAATCTGGAAATTGATTCTCTTACGGACAGATAAACCGCGTCGGATTGCAGTTTGGTGAACCTTGTCGCAAACTTTGGCGGTGGTTTTCTGCTGCAGGAGGACGTGTGGAGAGGAGGCGTTTGTTTGTTTACACACCATGAGGGATCGGAAGCTTTCAGGTTTAAATTAGACTTGATGAGAGACGCGGCTGCACTGACCTGCTCACTCACTGGTCAGAGCTCTGTAATTACACACACACACAGACACAGACATAGACACAGACACACACACACACACACACACACACACACACACACACACACACACACACACACACACACACACACACACACACATAACATACCTCAGCTAAGGCAGTTGAGCTGGGGTGAAAAACAATTGTCACTCTACTAAATCTTTTTCTACTAAATCTGATCGGGCCTAAAATCAAACCCTGTGGAACTCCAAAGGTGGAACGAGCTGAGGATGATGGCACATTAACTGGTGTGACAGAGCAAAAACTAGATGTGATACATAATACGGTGTTGCGTTTGTACCTGAGCTTGTCAAAGTCACATCGATGGCTGCTTTTCACTCGACAATAATGACTAAGGAACGACTAAAGCGTCTAAGAAGCTGTGACGAGCCGCTTCTCTGCTGTGAAGCAATTCAGATCAGTGAACATCCACAGATCCATCACTCACTAACATTTCAGGTAATTGGTCTTCAGATTCCAGATTCCCCATCATTATAAATGCTGTAGCTGCAGATTGGACTCCTGCAGGTTTAAAATGAGAAGACTGAGTGATAATAAAAGGATGGAAACTAGAATGCAGAGGCCGCTTCTTTATACACCGCTGGATAAGACATTTGTATCTGCATTTATAATTAAACCACACTGGCACAATGAATCACAATATTTTAATTAAACCATCACAAGCACACATTCACGGTTTGACATTTCAAAATAAAAGTCTTCCCAGAGCTCTGGCACATATGAAAGCTCGTGTGAGGATTCCATTGTTGTTCAAATTTGCATAATGTGGTTATTCACAGCATTTCTGTCTTGTGTCTTCATGCCTGACAGTTTTCCTGTTTAGGGATTCAAATATAAATCAGGGGGAGATTGTAGATTCTGCAGCATCGTTGTGCAGCGGTGTGAGTCCAATTCTGGGTCGCGTTTGATGAGAGCGCCAACCTTACATCACACAGGATCCATACTGCTGCTCTCTGACGCCCCAGTTAGTCGTTTCCTCCTGTTGTGCTCACACAACTTCAACTTCCATATTATTTGACACAAAGCCTGAAGCTCTTTTCTTTCTGTGGCACCGCATTGTTGTTGTTTGAGATTAGTTCAGCCGCTCGGCGCAGGACGGACAGCAGTGAAGAATGAGATTGGACTGATAATGACTTGCTGATATTGACTGTGGCCAGCAGATGAAAAAGGTCTAATTAGATTTCCCATGGCAACCGTCTGAAGTATTATGAGGCAAAGAGAGGCAGGAGAGCGAAACACGGGACGGACTTTTCCTCAGCGTCAGGGAAAAAGTAACACAACGCCGGTGTTTGCTAAGCTACTTTCTAACTGCACCTCATGGTTTAAAGTCGTTCAGCTGCGATCAAACAGCTGAGAGACAGAAGCTAACTGCACCCGAGCTACTTACATGGCAATATTAGGTATTTTTAGTTTTATAAACTCTCTAAGCAGATTACCAGAAAAATGTGGGAAATGATGATAATTGTGTGAGGAAGTGTTTTCCTCTCAGCGGGCTATTGCGTAACGACTCCAGCTCCGCGATCTCACACAGAGCTTATGTGAAAGAACAAATGTTACAAATCACTGGATCATAGCAGATGTCTCATGTGTGATGTCATCCTCAGGGGAAAAGGGATTTAGCTTAGTGATGAAGGTGTGTGAAGAGACCGTTATGCATAAGTGGGGAGAGTGATGCATGCTGGGATATGTGTGTGTGTGTGTGTGTGTGTGTGCGTGTGTGTGTGTGTGCGTCTGAATGAAGATCAGGTTCAAGTCAAGTCGTCCATCTTGACACACATTTTAAAAACAACAGGATGACAAAATATAAAAAAAATAATTGGATCAGAAGGATAAAAACAATACAAAACCATTCAAATACATAAAATAACTACTATGATAAAACTGTGCAACTTCTGCTAAGCTACTCGTGGAAAAACATGCAAGTTACTGCAAAAAGCTACAGTGCTTTGAAGAACAGCTGAGTCACTGTGAAGCTAGTTTAGTTACCAAGCGCTGATGGAGACACAATGACACCTGCAAGTGTAAATGTCCTATGTTTTCAGAAATGTACAAAGCGTAACACAAAGACGACAAACAAGCCGGAGCTCTGAATGAGAAGGAGCAAAGTGGAGGAGTGTGATTCTTGTTGTCTGTCTCGCTCTCTCGCTCGCTCTCTCTCTCTCGCTCTCTCTCTCTCTCTCGTTCCTTTGTGCGGCAGAAGGTCTCGCCCTGGACAAATTGCATTTTTCCATTTCAGCCCTCTGTCAAGCTCTGCTCCCTGCCAGGTGCTGCTGCTGCGCTCAAGGTCGCTTAATGCATTTTCCTTTTTTTCTGGCCGCGCCGTAATGAGTCGGCTCTCTTTGTTTGCTTCCTCATAACTTAGCCGGTGAAGACGACGTGTTGACTTGGCGGCGTCTCGGCGCTTTCCCGCTCTGCTGGGGAGCCGGAATGATTTTTAATAAACGCCTCTAATTTCCCATCACCCAGACAAAAGGTCACAAAGAAAGAAGTCACAAATAATAAGAAGGGAAAGTTTTCTTTCAATATTCTTTCTGTTCCGTTCTCTGCTTTCTCCCTCTCTCGGTCGGGCCAGGATAATGTCTTCAACCTGCGAGCTCCCGCATGACTTCCTTGACATTTTTGTAATAATAAGAACAAAAAAACATTCCCATTTATCATTTCTTTGTCAAATAACTTGAGAAGAAAGATCTCATCCCCCCTCACTGTGCCTTCCTGCGCCGTTACTATGACGTGATCACAAACAGAAGAGTCCGTAGCCAGGAGTGCCGTCGCTGCACTCTGCCGGCTGATTGTGTTTGACCTGAGCTGAAGGTTATGAATCCATATGAGAGACGCGTGATAGATTGCTGATCCAGGCTGTGTGGTTTGACTCTAATGTGTCAATGTCTCATAACACGGATGGCGACGCCGCTAGAGAAGCCTGGTAACCTTTACGTTCCCAAACCAACCAGTAGCTCCCTGCAGAGTCTCTCTACAGACGCAGAGGGGTAGGGAGTTCATACAGGAGGAGACGCCAGGGGATCAAGCTACAAATCAGTATTATAACAGCTGGGAATGAGACTTCACCAGGCTTTCTGCCACATTTCAGCTCAGATTCTGTGTTTTTTTTCTTGTTTAAATTCATCACATTGGTTTCACCTGCAGATGGAATGGATTCTTACATCCCAGAAATTGAAGAAACGAAGCACTTGGCTGAGTCAAAGTTCTACGAGTGTCACGCTGACCCAACAGCCTGCGCCCGTGACATCTCTCTCTGACACAGCTGGCATCCCAGCCGCCGGTCAGAGCCGCTACCTGCATGGCCACTTCGCTTTGCTCCCCGTAAGGCATAATTACAAACAGGCAGAGGAGCAGGCACACGTAGAGGCGCCCTGGGTTATGCTCACTTCGGCCCATATGTTCCCTCTACAGGAGATTCTTCATCCAATATATCAGTGAGGGGGAAAATAATAGATCCTGAGGGAAGGTCTCAGGTCGAGGTGGAGAACGGGTCTGAAATGATGAGAAGGCCGCCGTGTGGTTACACCGCTGCTTCCTCACTCTGCAGGATGTGGTTGAGCTCTGATGTGGGATGTTTATGAGAATACAGCCTCAGGAAAACGAGCACAACGTCCGCGATAAAGGAAACCACACAATGTTCTCTCAAATAAATTGAAACTGACAAAACCAACTGATGTCTCCCATTCTCTTTACCACATATTTAATAGAAGTAGAACTGCTTTGAATGTTTGACCTAATTTACAGTTTGAAATAAAACAAATGGTTTATTTATTTTCTTTAATCACTACCGCAGGTGACCTCAGTCTGATAAGTCATTAATTATCCTCATTCAGCCTATAAATAAGAGATAATTGTGGGTTTTTCTATTTATTTTGAGGGGGCCGACACTTTTAGACTCCAGGGGAGCAGCTGAGAGCTTTGTGTGGTCATGGCGACACGCTCAGTGTGAGCAGGTCAGGATCAGCCAGAGATGGAATTACAATTACAATCCATACACACACACACACACACACACACACACACACAAACACACACTGGCTGCAGTCCTGCGGTGCACCAGCTGCTAAATCTATATAATTTAAGGGGAAATATTGTGGTATTTGCTGTTTGGCCCATTTCACAGTGAAGCATATAGTGAAGATGCATGGGACATAATTAACACACACACACACACACACACACACACACACACACACACACACACAAGGAGAGAAATCTGTCACGCAAACCAAACCAATTATTCCTGAACTGAGGCTCTGAAATGGAAACCATAATAGTCATCCTCATCTTTATCAGGCTTTCAGTGGTCTTTGGGATGACAGGGACCTGTGATGTGAGACCAGAATGACCAGGATGACAGGGACCTGTGATGTGAGATCCCAGGTTCCCAGCACCGCACGCCGCTCATGGGAGTCCAGACACGCTGCTGCCGTTCATTCACCTCACCAGGCTGAGGTTGGATAGCAGACCAACCACTCTCTCTCTCTTTAGTCACTCGATGTCGCCCGCTTAGATGAAAGCGCGTTGGAAAGGCCGTAAAGTCATTCTCACTGTATGAGGAACGGCTCCATTTACACTACAATTGACATGAAAGCTCAAAACGCTGAAATGGATTCCAGAGTAAAGGTGAATTTACAGTTTGTCATTCTCAACGTTTTGCAGAATTGTGACTAAAATGGAGACGAATGGACAAAGAAAGAAAGAAAGAAAGAAAGAAAAAAGAACAAAACAAATGCAGCAGATATTCTTTGAAAGGATGCAGGATCTATTTGAACAGAAACCTTCTGAAACAAAGTTATTGTAAAAACACCAAACACCAAACTTCAAGAGAAGAAGGCGTTTATACAGGCAGACAACATCAACCTTGTAACAGAAGCAACACAATGACAACACAGTGTCCTTGTCTGAGCTGATTCCACTCTGCACTGTTGGCTAATGTCTCACTTGGACATGTGTCTGAAGGCAAGGTCACGTCTGACACGTCCGTCCCAGGCAGCGAGGCGAGGCGAGGCGAGGCAGCACGCCGCTCGCCGCCTGCTCGCTCGCTCGCTCGCTCAGGCCGTCCTGGAGACGCCGCAACAGTCACACAAGATTTATTCACTCTGCCCGCGGGGTTCGGACCAGTTCATGTCGTAAAGAAACGCTCAGCAAGATCGTGAATCCATAACAATAACTCACACAACGTTTATACTCAACGCCACATGCTAGCATAATAGTTTGTTAATTTGATTCTGAGAAATGAAGTCCATCCAGAATAATGTTATAAACTGTATAATACTCTCACCTTTAATCTTCTGTTCCATTGTAAGCATTTGGAATGTGAATATGAATCCATGACCCTGGAGACCAAGAGCTGATTATTGATTATTGCAGATTTACATCAGAGAGCTGCAGTATTATTAACAACAGAGAAACAAAACAAGCCGAAGTTCAACTAAAGTTCCCAAACTTGGGCTTGGTGTTATTTTCCAGTTGGATAAGCAGATTTGAGTATTGACCCAATCTTTTAGAGGCACTCATAAAAATCTATTCCAGTATGAATGAACGTCTGTGACTTCTTCTCTGAGATGAAGAACTACAGATTACTAATGACATTAACATACCAGAGTGTAACTTTCATCACTTTGGTATCATGCATATAAAATATCATAACCATGACATTCTAATTACACTTTTAATTAGAATACAAGTTCTCTGCAACCCCACGGCTTACTGCTCATTAACCCCGAAGGCACCAGAGTCTGTCAGAGGCGAAAACACGAGTGGACACATGATCACAACAGACAGACAAACTATAAATCAGATGATTAATGGGACTACCAGGTTTGCTGAAATAAAGACTGTCCACCAAGGGGTATAGGAGGATAGTTACTGTCCTTACCCAGAGGAGATCCATACCTGCCTCCTCAACTCCCCCTCCTGTTTCCCAAATCAGGCCAGTAGGAGGCACCACAGACCACATGGATTCTTATTAGGATGTAATGAGGAGGCTTGTAGGTGGAGTGTTAAACGCATGTGAGGCCAGATGACGTCCTACGTATCTTTAAATGGAAGAAGTCATTTCTCCCCATGCAGCCTTCACACTTTGTTATGTGGAAAATGGGGGATTGGTCTAACAGACAGAGGACGGTGAGATGAAACAAGCTCAGGTCCAAAGGAATGAGAGGACGTATGAATGTAAAAGCTCCACACACCTCTGAGTCCTTCTAACTGGACTGTACAGCTTTAATTTGTTCTGCTGGCTTCCCCCCTCGGGCTGAGATGTAATAATCCTGCATGTCGGGGCTTTGGACTGTATGGAGCTCAACCAGATCCCACTGGAGACACACTCCATCCCGCTCTGCACAGAAACCATGGGGTGAAATCAAGACGGGGCGGTGTGGGAAAACACTCTGATTGAAGATTAATTGATGTAGTCCAAACGGCTCTCCTGAGGAGCATCGGCACGTGATGTTCCCCCAGCTGTTTGATTGGCATCTCAGCCTCCCTCTAAGTCATGCACACAGGAGAGACTGGTATGCACTCAAACACACACACACACACACGCCTCTGCCGCACATCGCTGCTGTAAACACACACCTACACTTGTTATCTGCTAACAACCTCATGCTGTGCTCTGGATGGGTAAAAAAAAAACCTTGTGCGTCGCATGTATCCGTTACATCCTGTGTGAAAGCAAATTAACGTGATCCTCTGTTATCCTCAAAGCCTCGTCACCTGGTCCCTTCCTCATTTCTGTGACAGGCGTGAGCTGTGGTCGCTGCTTAATGAGATTATCCCACGTGTTCACAGTGGGGAACGTGGAGGCTGCGGGGAATGATGTCGTCGTCTGTGTGCTCTGCGACCACATCTCTGCATCGCCGCCGCTGCCGCTGCCGCCGCCGCCGCCGCCGCAGTAGCCTGAATATACTGCCACCTGCTTTGAAACATGCAGTATTTATGTTGTTTGAATGGAGTTTGATGGAGCCTATAGAATTTGAAAGAACCATTCATCGGCGAGCTTTGTGGATAAAGATTTGTTGATAAAGACGCCCTTGTCTTTGTGATTTACTGAGTGTGCCAGAGGTTTTTTTTTAAGTTCTGGTACTAAAATGAGAACTGGTAGATTTATGCTGCTGTACACTGTGTGTGTGTGTGTGTGTGTGTGTGTGTGTGTGTGTGTTCTGAGGAAGTCATACAGGAAGTTATTAGGAAGCTACAGTATAATTTTCTACATCGACATATTGCTTCTCAAACTTCCAATTCCTGTAAGATTCACTGTAAGAAAAATGTTGCTGTCACGTTTTGATTCTTTAATTGAAAAGAAATGATCCTCCCTCTTTTACATAGGAAAATGAGTCAGGACACATTTTTTCTTCATGGCAAATTCCATTAATTTTCTTGGAATGGAACATGGGGGACACAGGACCAGCAACAGGGGAACGACTACGCAACACCCCCTTCTCTCTCTCTCTCTCTCTCTCTCTCATCCTTTGGTATGCAAATGCACATTTATGGAGAGCTGATTTGCAAATTTCCCATTCCAGCCTGCACGCCTCCTCTGTGCAGCTCTGTCTATAGCTTCCTTCCAAAGTGGAGCTAAACAGGCTTAGTGTGGCACAGGATGCTCACACACCGTGAAAGAAGCTGATATCTCTCCACTCTCTGCATCTGGGAGGCGGTGGCGGGGTCGGGGGGGGGAGAGAGAGCTTAGTTACCACGTCTGCACTGGTTGGTCAGTTTTGCGTCTCCCCATCTGTTCTCTATAAGGTCAGCCAAAAAGAGAGAGAGCGTGGCTGAAGAACTGTAAATCCTCCTGCAAACTGATGTGGAATGAGAAAAACATTATTTGATCATATTTATTGTTCATGAGTTTTAATAAACCCCAGGGGACAAAAGCAAAGCTGATTAAAACCAGCTAAGTCCTGAGCAATCCAACACTGACAGGAATACAGAGCTGCATTGAAAAAGAAGAAGATTTCGAGACGAAGAGAGCGAAGAGGAGAGGAAGCAGCGCAGTAAAGTGAAGAAGTGAGGCTGTGCGATGAAAACATCACATCAGTACAAATACAACCTACTACTACTTTAAGGGAGGCATATAGTCATGGTAAGGGCAGTAAATACCCCCTATATGTCTCTTCTAGTGCCACAGTGCCACCCAGTGGAGTGTCTGGGTGATGGCCTGAGCCTCCCCTTTATCATCAGTTCCTTGTTGCTGCTGATGAATGATTTCCACGGAGTATAATCACTTATTTAAATTTGTAGACAAAAACAAAGATTTCCCACATTGGGCCCGACGGTGCAACGCGTCTCCCATCATCACAAACCTCTAAATCAACCACAACACAATCACAACAGGCAAATCAGATTCCAGGTGAAAGCACAGAGCTCCTGTCACTTTGTGTCTAACACGTATCGATCAGCAGCCCGTCACCTCCACAGCCACTTCACTGCCAGTCCGTGCAGAAATATGGATCATTGTGCCGCCATTCAAATGGCAGTTTATCATGCCAGCCACTCATCCGGTCCTCCCTCGGTCCCCGGAGCTCCCAGGGTGTTGTTTGTATTCTCATCACACGCCGGTGAACCTTGTCTCTCTCTCTCTCTCTCGCACTGAAACTGGCACCGCCGTCTCCATTCACTGGTACTTTGTATTCCGGTGGTCGCGCGGACATCTATGGCTCTGCAACTTCTCGTCTGTGGCAGCAGAGAAGGAGGTTTTAATGGCAGGGGATGGAGCGGCGCTGACACAATCTCCCCATTGACTCTTTATGGAGTCTTCCTGAAAAACAAAGTCAATAAGACCTGGGACGCTGAGCCACGGATATTGATTATCTGTCTGTGACTATGAGGTTGTGAGGTGATGTAGCGAGGACGAGGGGGACGGGGGGCGGGAGGGAGAGAAGGACAGAGGGAGAGAGAGAGAGATGGATGGAGAGAGGGAGGGAGAGACAGAGAGAGATGGATGAGAGAGGGAGAAAGAGAGAGAGAGGCAGAGATGGATGGAGAGAGTGGGAGAGAGAGAGACAGAGAGAGATGGATGGAGAGGGGAGAGAGAGAGAGACCGAGAGAAAGAGAGAGGGAGAGAGAGAGAGGGGGGAAGGATGTTTTGAAGCTATTGGAATTTCACAGCCATCACTGAGCTGCAGCTGCTTGAGCTTCTCTTCCTTGTAGCCACAGGAGAAGCAGAACGAAGGCGGACCAGAACCAAACACACAGATCAGACCGTGATCATGTGATCTCTCCCTGGTGGTGTCAGAAAAAAATCATCTGGAAGTAAACTGGAATTCTGAATTGTTTTGTTCTGGGTTTCATTGACGATTAGACACAACAGGACTCATTCTGTCCTCTTCTGGTTGATGTGGATGTTGTGTGTGTAAAGACTCCTGTCAGCCATTGTAAGTGTGCTGAGCTGCAGTTCCTCTATTGGCCACTAGATGCAGCCTTCAGAAAAAAGTGAAAAGTATTTTGGAAAATGGCAGCGTTCTCATTTTGTCCAATACAACATCGTTCCCTAACATATCACACTGCTGTGGTTTCTGCTTCCTGTCTGTAGGATAAACTCCTGTTCCTCCTGTCATTCACTTTTCCACTCCAAGCAGTGTGAGATGATCCATCAGACTAAATCTCCACTCGCTCTCGCCGTCTCTGTTTCATCCTTCCTCCATCCGACCTGTTTGAAGCGTTTTCATGTCATCTCACCACAGGCTGTCAGTCAGATGACACACACACACACACACACACACACGGGGAGAGACACAAGTCTGCCTGAGACAACATGTCACCTTACACACTTTACTGTCACGTCTTCATCTTTGTGGAACGTCAGTCGAGCTTGTCTCTTTACATCCCCAGGTAGGTTGAACCCTGTGAGGTTCTATTCTCTGCTGTGTGGTCTCATCCCATCCCGACGCTCCGGTAGCTTCAGCAGCAGCCACCTTCTGCCGAATCAAACCCTCTTCCCACAGGTCAGCTCAGCTCAGGGAGGATCTGCATCCCACTGAATGTGTAGATGTTCCACTCCACCATGCTTGAGAAAGTTACGTGAGGCTCCATTTCCCTCTCCACAGTCTGAGAGAACTGCGTCATAATTAATAATAATGATTATTAATTCCCCAGAGAGCGTCTAGACTGTGGAGAGCTCCCTCCATGTCGACTCTGGAGAAAAGCAATCCTGACTCATAATGTGATTTAATGGAAACTCAGTCTGTCTATTTGCATTTGAACTGTTGGCTTTCTGCTTCTCCTTCCGTCTCTTCCTACATTATATCTTCTCTCTGTGAGCCCACATGACTAAAGCTGCGTGTTTCCCTCCTCAGTAGACGCCTCACAGCTGGAGTGGCAGGTTAGAAGGTCAGACTCTTGATATCTTAACAACGTCGCAGGGTTTTCATGGAGCTGAAGGCCCGATGTGGTTCCAGTCCAGCAGGAGTCTGAGCAGCTCTGATTAAAACCCAGACTTCCTGTCATCCCTGAAACTGTAGGTGGGGAGATGGGGGGTCGGCTGCCTGTGAGGTGTGAAATAAGAGGCAGGTGAGATCAAAAAGGCTGAGCCACTTGTAAAAGGAGGGGGTGGAGGAAAGAGCCCCCCCCCTCCCACACACACACACACACATCCCCACATTAACCTGCCTTCAACAGTGTGAGACGCCCAACTGATGCTGCACCATAAAGAAAGAGCCTCCATTAAACATGCGGATGAACACTGAATGTTTGCAGTCCGCTCTGAAGCTGCTGATAAGATTCAGACAGAAATATGCAAATAAATCACAGGCTGATATAGAATAACAAGCTCAGGAGTTTAATTAATAAGAAGCAGCTCTCACTCTCTCTGCCCTGGCTGCTTTGCATCGCTGCAGGGAAGGGGTCAAGGCTCCATTTACAATTAGACGCGGCTGCGATAGCAAACCGACACCAGCCGCCACTGAATGCAGCCTGAACACAGATCTGTGCTTCCTCTTTAAAAGAAAACATGAACTTGAAGTTTTTACTTTAACCAAATTCCGTAATTAAAAGGTTGAAAGGTTTACGTCGAAACACTGCTCAAATAAATTCCGTCTCTTTGTAAGAGGTTGTTGGAAAATGTTTCTTTTTAAACGCAGAAAATGGAGATAGATTTAGCATTTTTATATTTATGACCTTGCTGCGTTTACACATGCTGGAGTGGATTCATGCCAAAGACAAATCATTACTACTGTCAGCGTACGCGTGTGTGTGTGTGTTTTCCCGCTGACATCCGCCGAAACGCCTCACTCTTCCCCGTCCTTGCGTCTCCACTCCTGCCAGGATTGACCTTTTGGCTTGGAAGTTAAGTAATACACAGGGGAAGCTGGGCGATACGGGAGAAGCAATATATTTCCACTGCGGCGCCATTACAAGGTAGAGCTTATAAAAGGCTTCGGGCTGGGCTTCCATTTATTCTGATTTCATGAAGACGTGACGCGGGGCAGCCTGGGATCACAAACACACTCAGGACAAGGTGTCCCTCTTTGCTCTCTGCAGCTCATTAACACTCACACAGGAGGCGTCTCATGTGATGGACAGCACTTAGATTCTGTACATTACATTACATTGTGACTGCTGAATGCTGATGTGAACAAATATGAGAACATTCCCTACATTTCTGTCACAAAGATCTGGACTGGTTAACCATGAAGAATGCAGTTTCAATTGGTTAATTAATTATTAATCAAGGGCCTGTGTTGTGTTTGTGCATTCAGTCATCTTAAATAGCCTCAGCAGAGGGGGAGAGAGAGGCAGAGAGAGAGAGAGAGAGGCAGAGGGGGAGAGAGAGGCAGAGAGAGAGAGAGAGGCAGAGGGGGAGAGAGAGAGACAGAGAGAGAGAGAGGCAGAGGGGGGGAGAGAGAGGCAGAGAGAGAGAGAGGCAGAGAGAGAGAGAGAGAGGCAGAGGGGGAGAGAGAGAGGCAGAGAGAGAGAGAGAGAGGCAGAGGGGGAGAGAGAGGCAGAGAGAGAGAGAGAGGCAGAGGGGGAGAGAGAGAGGCAGAGAGAGAGAGAGAGAGGCAGAGGGGGAGAGAGAGAGACAGGGAGAGAGAGAGGCAGGGGGGGAGAGAGAGAGAGGCATAGAGAGAGAGAGGCAGGGGGAGAGAGAGAGAGAGAGAGAGAGGCAGAGGGGGAGAGAGAGAGACAGAGAGAGAGGCAGAGGGGGGGAGAGAGAGGCAGAGAGAGAGAGAGAGAGAGAGAGAGAGGGAGAGAGCGAGAGAGGCAGAGAGAGAGAGAGAGAGAGAGAGATATTCCTCTTTGTGTACGTTAAATGGGAAATCGATGGGAGGATTGTGTGGTAAATGTGCGTCAGTGTAATAATGTAGCAGCCTGTAGTTTATTTAGAGCATTTATAGAGCAACATTATGTCTCTTTATGAGGGAACAGACAGTAACTGAAGCCTTAGTGAGGGAAGTTATTGTGCAGAACCGTCGACAAGTAATGAGGAAAAATACATCAAGGCTACAAAACGTCTGGATCCAGCTGTTACAGTACAGAAGGTCTGTCGACTCAAAGAGCACAGAGACTGAATGTTTACAGCTTCTATACGGGAAATATCTGCAATAATGCTGCTGCAGATGAGGCTCAAACACAAACAGATTCCACAATTTAGGTTCTTAGAAACACACACACACACACACACACACACACACCTCATTACAGCACAGCCCTGCACTAATCTATGTGCGCCCCTGTGTATCTTGGCCCTGGTTAATTTGAGGTAAATCCACAGAGGAAGCCTGAGCCAGCGCTTCGCCATCGACTTTTAAATTAAAGCTTCTTATTTACCATTTTCAGACCTCCACTCGCTTTATTCAGGAATCAATTGTTTTTCCTCGGAAACCCAAATATATGCAGATTTACCCATCGATCGTCCTAACCGCTCGTCTGGATTGACCTTCTGAGAGACGCTTCGGCTCTGCGATGCTAACTCACGTCTTCAAGGATTTCAGGTTTTCAGGCTTTTGTCAATTTGGGATGAAGCAGCGCTGAGCTAGCTTCTAAACTTTCCCTCTCCGTTCTGTCCGGAACTTTTTGTTGAATCCAAAATGTCGGGCGATGAGATTTGACGGTTTTAGGAGCTGTGAGCGCTGCTGGAGTTATGATATGAAGTTCTTCCTCCACCACAGTTAGCGTTGTAGAACATAAAGCTCTGTGCCGTACATGAATAAAACATATACGGAGATTTCTGCCTCTGGATATCGGCTGACAGGGAAGAGCAATCCGGAGCTTTGTGGAGGCACTTGGTGTCCCGGAGCCCCCCTGCGGTTTCAGCTCTGCACAGTCATGCAGCTTGGTCCATTAGAGCTCAGTTGGAGATCAGTGTGTGCCCGGTTCCTCTGGAAAGCACAGAGAGGACACGGACACGCGCACACACACACACACACACACACACACACACACACAAGCGCGGGCGCTGCACAATCTAACGCCAGCCATTAGCGCCGTCGATCAATAAATTCCAAATCAAGGAGAGGAGAAGGAGTGAGGAACAGCTGGGCTCCCCGGGTTCAGATGGAGTTTAAGCAGGAGCCTGGATGAAGACTTTTCATGATTCCATACATTATGGTTGGACGCCGCATTTGGATTTGTTTCCAAGAAAACATGAAGCAGATAGATCATTCTTATCAATCACGTCAGACTGACAGGCCATCAATCATTTCAGACTGACGGGCGGGAACACAAGCAAACACACACACACACACACACATCAGTTTAGATGCAGACAGACAGTAAACACGCATGTGGAGGTCCAAGCTGAACGTTTAAACAGTGGGACCTCTAAAACCTCCTCTACGTGAAGATATCTGTTTAGTCCTCTGACCTTTGACCCCTGAACGCCTCACACAGGTACACAAAGGAGGCTGAGAGTTCATTGTGTAGAGAAGCAGCAGCATGGATCCATACGGGTCCATTTAGCTCAGATGGAACCTCCTGTCTGTCATCCACACATCATCTATGAATGAGTATTGATCCGTATCCATTGATCGGTTCTATGATTGTGTGAATGCGGCCTGCTGCTTTAATTTCCCTATAGGGATCAATAATCCATCGATCAATGGATTGACCTGGACAAACGGCAACTATCCCATAATACTACAGCTTACAGAACAAAAGTGAACTCATTTGACCCTAAGTGACCTGGGAATCATGAGATTCTGATAAATGTTTCCGGAAGTTTACACAAAATGTTCCATAATTATGTAGAGATAATTTACATGTGAGGATCTGGAATAATATCACTCTGCTAATTATGTAGATGAGCAGCACTAGTTAATGATGTGAAGAATAACACTAAACAAAGGCCATATGGACCTGTGTGTGTGTGTGTGTGTGTGTGTGTGTGTGTGTGTGTGTGTGTGTGTGTGTGTGCAAACATTCTAATGTCTGTATTTCTTTCACACAGCAGCAATGATTCTCTCTCGGAGCTTCAGGAAACAGAACAGATGAACGATCACAGTTACATTTATGTGAAACTCTCCGTCCGACTGCTGCAAACTGGGAAAACTGCAGATCCTGACGCGCTCCTCTGCTCCTTCCTGTGTGTAATCACGGCCTGACCATCAGTTCTGGTGTGAGACGGCCCCACAGAGCAGGAAACAGAGTGAAGACGTGAAGTCTCATCTCACCTGAGCGGACAACAACCTCCACCTTATTCATTCATTTCCCTTCTCCACGCCGCTGCCGCCGCCGCTCTCCCTTCAATTTCCTCTGCGGCCAAACAGACGAGTCCACGCCGCCATTTCACTTAATATCATTCCTTGATGCGGCTTGTTTCCTGGGCCATTTGCGATTTGAGAGTGAGTCATAAAATATTCATAATGCTTGTTGTCAAGGAGGCGAACGTCTCTGCTGGAGCACAGAGGGGCCGTCTCTATGCTAAACAACTTTACCCTACACCTGCTGCACCTGGACGCAGTCGTTCAGTCCCATTCATCATCCCAGCAGCCGCCGTGACACGGAGCGAGCGGGATGAGGCGGGGTTTGGGAAATGGAGCTCGACGCCAGGAACGGTTCAAGGTCACACACACACAAACACACAAACACACACACACACACTGCTCTATTTACTGAGTGCCATGTACACAGTGTTTCATAAAGAGCTGAGCCTCCTGATCATCGTGGCTCAGAAACGCCACCGAGCGTTCGCCGACATTTCCATGTTTTGCCGGCGTCTGAAGTGACAGCTTCGGCTTTCCTAACCGGAAATGGCGAGTGACAGCGTCGGGCTCATATTGGGCTTTTATTAAAGATGGCCTGTCATCCTGTCAGCGTGATTCAGCCCCGGCGTGATGGATCGTCCTGCCGTCTCGAAGATTAAACAAGTTTGTGTTTAGTTAATAAAAGATGAAGAAAAATGGAAACTTTGTCAGTTTTTCATTACACATTTCATCATATTTATCTGGTTCCCATCAGGGCGGCACTTTGAGGGCCGAGGCAGAATTTGAAATGAGGCCTCGTCACAAATCAGACCAGAGCTAAGATCTGACAGGAGAATCTTCATCAGCTCCTAGAACAGAACACATGTATGAAAGTATTCCTCCTTTAAACGCTCACAGCTGGTTTCGCCTCCAGCTGCACTGCAGACCGCTTTGATATGAAACATTGAACAAATCACTGGGAATTAAACTTTCTAAACACTCGACACCGAGCATAAAGGCTTTGATCTCTTGCCCCATCAGAATGTTCTGGGCTCATTTGGTCGGGGGCCCCCTGCTGGTCACAGCCCCCCCCGAGCAGACCAGCATGTATCTTAGCATGTAAGACAAACATCCGCTGCAAACTTAAACCTCTTAGATTTCCCCCGATTCCACGACGGTTTCATCAGACTCTCAGTGAAATGGCTTTGTTTGTTTCCTTTTGTTTTCACTCTGACTGTTGCATAATTAAAAGACTCCACTCCCCCAAAAAACACTGCAAATGACCAACAATGCTCAGTTTCCAAGCAACATGGAACTCTGGCTGTGCTGACCACAGCCTGACTGCTGCTGGAGTCGCAACTGGGAAAACTTCACTAAATGAAAACCGAATCTGTGTGAACGTGGAGAAACACAGCACAGTTTTTTTTTCTTTCTCCTCTGTAGAATCATGATGGGCAATTAAAACACTTTGGATGTTTCAGACACACATTTTGCATCACAACTCAAACACTTCCCCCACAGACAGGCAGACAGACAGACAGACAGACACATGGCTAGCAGGAGTTGGAGGTTTTCCTCTTATAGATCAGCAGAAATCAACGTCAACATCTCGTCCTCCACACCTCCACACACCTCACCAATCAGCAGCCCAGCACCTGCACACGCCCCCTCACAGATTACACACACCTGAAACCACTCAGGGCAGTAAGTGCTGAGTCTCACACACACACACACACACACAGGAGGGGGAAAACGCAGTATTCTAGTTATTTTACATTTTAATTCACCACCGTGCAGTCATGTTTCACATGTTCATGTGGGATAGCTTTCAAATGTAGTTGTTGCTAGGTAATAGCCCTACATCTCAAAATATATATAATGTATAAGGAACAGATTTTGTGAAACATTTAGAAAGGTAAAGAGGTTAGAGAATCGTCCACATAGTGAAAGCCTAACGGCGGTAAAGAGCCTGAGAGTAAAGTTACTATGCAGCTTTAAACTGTCTAAAAGGTTAAAAGCTAAATAGAAATAAAGCAGCTTGACTTCAATTATCTTCCATGTTTCTGTTGCAGCTTATAAAGTGATATTCTTGCGATTTGAATAATGATATGGACTCTTGTGGACGTTAAACCCAAAGGTCACTTCTGTTTGCAGCTCTGCAGGCTTTTCACTGAAGCTGAATGAAGCCTGAGCCGTTTCCTCTGCAGAGCTAAGTGAAGCTTAATGTAGCTCCTGGATCCGGACTGATGTGACCCGCAAGAGGTTTCAGGGTCAGAGGTCACAGTGAAACACTCTCCGAGGCAACAGTGGACATATTAGTATCAAACTTAACTTCTATCGTCATGCAGAGGAGCTTTAAGAGGCGGAGCTACAGGGAAACATAACACACACGATCTTAACTCATGGATTTGTCTTCTTTCTCCAATGTGACGTTAATATCCTCACATCATATCCACCAAACTTCATTATTCTAACTGATTTGAACAGATTTTTAATCATATATTTATCTGTATTTGTTTTCTCTCATATTTACTGCTGCGTCGCCTTTATAACCACGTTACTGCGGATGGAGGAAACGCCATGATTGCCTGTTAACGTCACAGAGTGACAGCGCCGTGACATTTCCTATCCCAGCCGAGATGCGTTTCATTTCATTTTGAGATATTATTACATTATCCAACCCTTACGCCTTAATTGATTGTTACAGCGAGGGAAGTGGGATGGCGGCGGATCAGATAGTTATTAAAGTGGAGGAGAATCAGCCAGGTAACAACAGCGTCTCCGCCATCTGCCACAGAAATAAACAAACCCTCAGGCGCTGTTAATAATAAGGTTATTAATATTATGGTCTGGGACTGAAGGATCCCAGTGGAAGTGACGGTGATGTAAGCTTGGAGAGAGAGCTCAGTAATGGCCGCTCGCTTTTATGGGTGAAGCGGATCAGCAGAATGCCAGAGTCCCCTCGCAAACTTTTACTTTAGTCGTGAACTTTCCCTCTGTGAAAGGAGGCGACGCGGCGCCGCGAGCCGCCTGATGGACGGAAGCACGGCTGCATTCAAACACAAACTAAAAGGGGTTTCTGCCCTTTTATAAACAAAACTTTTGCGTTTTTTGCTGTAAAGACTGAAAGTGAAGGTCAGAGATAACGAGAGAGAGAAGAGGAATAATTAGTGTGATTATGTGTTTGTGTGTTTGTGTGCTCAGCAGGGAGTGTGATCAAAATACAGAGAGGGCAGTCACATGGTTTAACACTTCTATGAAATGTCACGTTAGTCTAAGCCGACGGGACGGATTCATACCTGAGGAGTGAAGTAAACTAGATATAGGAAGTAAATCTATGAAATGAACCAAGATGGTCTTTGTCCTTATTGCGTTTATCCCAATAATCTGGAGGAAGAGAAAGTGGGATCGTCGACATACAATCGGACTTCCTGGTCGTGTTCCAACATCAGTCACATCTCTGCATTCAATACTCCTAAATTTGAGAAATACTTGTGGATTGGTGTTTTTATTTTCTGTAAATCATAATATGAAATAAATACATGTTAAAATGCACGAACAGACATTTTGAACCGGTGTTTGATTGACTCACGTCCTGATGTCGCAGCTCTGCTTCCTCCTCCAGGTTCTGCCTTTAATTCTAACGTGACAGCACAAAGCCTCATGATCATAACCTTCATCATGCAGAGGCCACCTTCCTCTTCAGCAGCTGCGTATCTCTCTATCTTATCGTGCTACGCTCGGCCCTTTTGGAGATTATATTTACCCTGTGCTGCTGTAAGCACCTTCCCTGGCAGATTAGATGAATTAAAGCCTTATTACGCTCTCTGTCCAGGGCCTGCATGTCCCCGCCTGTGATTTGTAAGAAGGGCAGAGCTGATGTGAGTCAGCAGCGACCGGCCTCAGCAGGAGAAGCCTCCCTGAGCGCCCAAGGGAGGAAGCCGCCGAGTTCCCATCCGGGGAATATTTAAAACACATCCCAAAAATAATTACATCACTATTTCATCAGCGGTGACAGGAGAATTAAACTCTGGCATGGTTCCAAAACACAGAAACTGTGAGTACAACACATGATAGATACACCTGAGGGAGATGTACCGAGAGAGAGAGAGGGAGAGAGAGAGAGGAGAGAGAGAGGGGGGGAAGCAGAGAGAGGGAGGGACAGAGAGCAAGAGGAGAGAGAGAGGGAGAGGAGAGAGAGAGGGTGGCAGAGAGAGAGGAGAGAGAGGGGGGGAAGCAGAGAGAGAGGGGGAGAGATAGGGAGGGTGCAGAGAGAGAGGAAGAGGAGAGAGGGGAGAGGAAGAGGATTCAGAGTGGAAGAGAGAGGGAGAGGAGAGAGAGAGGGAGAGGAGAGAGAGAAGAGAGAGAGAGGGGGGAAGCAGAGAGAGGGAGGGACAGAGAGAAAGAGGAGAGAGAGAGGGAGAGGAGAGAGAGAGGGTGGCAGAGAGAGAGGAGAGAGAGGGGGGGAAGCAGAGAGAGAGGGGGAGAGATAGGGAGGGGGCAGAGAGGGAGAGGAGAGAGAGGGGGGGGGGCAGAGAGAGAGGCAGAGAGAGAGAGAGAGAGAGCGAGGAAGTGAACGAGAGAGAATTGTGACAGAAGATGCAATTAAGCCGTACACACACACACACACACACACACAGTTGTCCAGCTGACATCACACACACAGAGGTGAAATATGTTTACATGCCTCAATAAATTGATTTCATCCTCATAATCTCTCTGATATGAAATTCTTCTTCTTATTGGCATCAGAGTGACTGAATGACATTTGAAGTAAATCAATGTATTGTCTCATTTGCATGTAAACACACGGTGTGTCAAATAAAGAGAAGCACAGAAGACCCAGATTGGTTCATAGGAATTTATCAATATTTTATATTTCTTTTGTAGCAAAATGTTTTCACACAGAAACATTTTCTTGTTTTTGTCACAGACGCTCAGCTGAGCTCTGTGACTAAGTCAAGTCAAGTAAACACTGAATTTGTTTAGTTAGCAAAGTGAACGGGAGTTACGGCCCCGATCCAGTGAGCAACTAACGACAACCAAGTTGGAACACCACAGTAAAGCACCTTCTCACTGTTTGCTTCACATGAAAATAAAAGTACTACTGCACGTAAGTTCCCCCGTTACATTCTCACCCAGTTATTGTACAAAAAAATGCCAAATATACAGATCGTTACACCTACGGAAGGAAACAATAAGAAAAGAGAGAAAGAAAGGTGAACATGAACACCCCACGTGTTGAAATGCAGCAGAGACGGACAGGAAGTGAAGAAAATAAAGGCATCCGGACACGAATGTGGAGAGACGAGTCGGCCAATCAGAGGCAGGAATCTAGACGTCCGTTTAGGAGCAGAGCGGCGGCGCTGCGCTCGGCTCTGACCCGGACTCAAACCCATTCGCACGCCGGCTCTCGAGGTCTCAATCTCAAAACAAATGAAATCTATGGACGATGCAAATAAACGGGACAGACGTGATCAGGTTTGGATGAAAGGAGGCCCGATCCCTGACGTGATCCTGGACCCACCGGGTTCTGAGTCATGCAGGCGGTTCAGACTGCTGTGAATGGACCTCAGTGTGGCAGTGGTTTGGTGACGTTTGCTCTCAGCGTTTAACCAACAAAATGACTCGCCGCCGCCGTGTTCCTGTCGTCTAAAGGGGCGTTACACGGCGATAACACATCCAGCTGTTCAAGTCGGGCTCAGTCTGATATCTACAGATGGCCGACCTTTAGCGGCCTGTAGGGGGCAGAGCAGAGCCACCTTAACCACAAACTGGACTGTGATTAGCGTCAAAGGAACGTTGTGTGTCCTCAGAGCTGCTCGATCCACCGGCTTGTTTGAGTTGGTTTTGCTTTAAACCTCATGTGAAACTGAACGTCACCTGAGGTAGAAACAGGAAACGGCCTCGTTGTGGCTCGTTGTAGTTCTCTCTCTCTCTCTCGTACGCAGTGTTATTTCAAAACAAAAGGTCGGTTTGACCTGAATTAGAGGTGAAATGCTTTGAAATGAGCAGGCGAGAGGGGAGACGACTGCATGTTCATGAGATGTGCCGGCTCATGGCTCCGTCTCCGTCTCTGGAGATCAATCACCTCAAATCATAAATATCAAAAATGATACAAAACCCAGATGAAAATAAAAATGACTTTTTTTTTTTCATTTTCATTTTATATTTGCTCCTCTGGCCCTTCGTTCTGCTCTTTAGTCCACTTCCTCCTCCTCCACGTGACAGAGACACCACAGAGCTGCTCTCAAGTCCTTCCATTTCCTTTTCATCCCTTTGTTCCTCTGTCATTGGATTTGATATCCACACACACACACACACGCACACACACACACAAACACACACGCACACACACAAACACACACACACACAGGCCATATCTACACCATCCAGCATTCTGTGTCATTTGAAACGCATCGATATTCCACGTACAGTTACACACTGTCAGAGGTTTGAGACGGAGGCCAGGAATCCATCAACTCCAGTGTCTCTTCTTACATAATTACTTAGACAGGACAATACTGTAGTATTCACATGGATGAACTTCATGCAATATCCAAAGGCAGATTTGCTCTGGAACATTCTTCCCCACACACTCATGTCCCTGTAGTTCCTGATATAGATTGACTGTATGGCCGTGGACTGAAAGTGCTCAGACTGTGCTTTCCATTACCCACTCGGTGCTCTCGAAAGTGGGCTTTTCATCCTCACTGTCATCGTACTGGAGCAGCATTCCATTAACGGACAGACTGCGTTTAGTCCAGATGTTACTGATCCTGCGGGGGTGGCTGCTGCGGCACTGCACGGCGCCCACGTGGCCCATGTCAAAGGAGTGGCTCCTCTTGGGCTTTCCCTCCTGGGGCAGCCCGAGGAGACGCCCCAGCATGTTGGTGGACTCGGCCCGTCCCAGCAGCGGTTCTTTATCCGACAGGGGCGGCCTGGCCACCGTGACGGCGGCAGAAGTGGAGGGCCCGCCGGCGGCCCCTTGGTGGTCCCTCGCTACGCCCCGCAGCTCCATGGAGGTGAAGGCCCCTAAAAGATGGTCCAGGTTGGGCCGTGCTTTGGCGCCGTGTCCGTGCCTCCTGAACTTGCTGCTGGGCAGGGTGCTGCACTCTCGCCCCTGCATGCTGTAGCGGTCGGCGCCTCCTCTCACTGTTTGGCTGTCTAATGAGTTAGAGGAGGAGGAGGAGGAAGAGAGGCTGCTCTGGAGCGAACCACACTTGAATTCGACCATTTCCTCACGCATGACCACTACGGCGGATTTGACCTGCGGCGGAGCTCCGTTGAACCTGTTCATCCCGCCGTTGGTCTGTGAGTACGTGTCGCTCACTGTGGGTAACTTGCTGGTCTGGACGCCGCTGGTCACCTTGTAGCGGACCATGAGGATGATGATGAACACGAGCAGCGTGGCCACAATGATGCCACCGATCACCAGGATCATGGTGCCGCCCATGAAGCCGCTGTGGAGCGACTGGCACTGCGGGTAATCCTCCCTGGTGACAAACTGGACGCAGCCCACAATGTTGGTGGCGGTGAGAGTGGTGGCGGTGTCGTCCCAGATGGCCAAGACGCAAAGGTCGTACTGCATCCCCGCCACCAGGTTAGTGACCAGGAACGCCCGGTTAGCGGTGGGAATCATCCTGCGGAGAAACAAGGAGACAGAGAGAGAGAGAGAGGGGGTGAAATCAATAATGCAGATCATTTGCTGTGGGAGTTCAAGACAAGGTTAGAGAAGTTTAGCGTTAGCAGCAGACCGCCGTTCCTCTTTTGGGCCGAGCGCATCAGAGGAAGAGCAGGAGCAGAAGGCGGTAAGTAGCTCATTTATATGCACAGGCGTTCAGAGACACTCCTTCATTGGTCCCAATATGAGCCGTTTGCTATGCATGGAGCAGCAGTAATGAGGGAAGAATTCAATGGGCACTATTTGAATCGTGTTTTGGGCACGCCTCATTTCTCCAATTCAATTTAACACGCGTTAAGTTATTGCAACTTATTGTTATTAATGTATGGGCGATCAATGAAATGCTGAGAGCGAGCAAGACTGTGCCATGACAGCTGGGGAGAGTGGTTCACACACACACACACACACACACACACACACACACACACACACACACAGACACACACACACACATTTCTGTACAGACTATCGACCGCACAGGGACATTTCACTTGTAATCATCGGAGCTGTCACGTCACGCCACCCGAGACTTAGATGTCACCGTACGGTATCTGCATCCTCACAGTGTTCACTCATGTTCTAAATGTGACCTGTGAACTGCACTTCATTCTCCTAAAAGATGAAAATCGTGTCTGTTTGAGGCAAGAGTGAACATATTTGTATCAAACTAAACGAGCTTGTAGCTTTGACGCATGCTCATGGATCCATACGGGTTCTACAGACTCTGGGTCTACTGCTAAGTGATGGCCTGGTCGGTGAACACCTAACATCTCCCAAATGCTCCAACTAAACCCCACAAACAATGTCAGTGACCTAGTTGGGCTTATATTTTCCCCAAAATCCTTAAATGTTGTATTATTGCAGGCGTGTGACTTTTAACTGGAGCACTAAGCTAAGCAGGAGACGGAACAACGCTATGTCTCTGTGCAGATGTGGGTCAAAGCGTCGGCCAAACTCAGATTTTGTCCTACATTCTAGTCGCGGGCCGTCTTTGGTCTCTGGAGCACCGAAGGAGCCGTCGGTCGTCGTGCCAAAGCAAATTCTGCTCCACATTGTTTTGCGGGTAAACAGGCGTGTGTGTTTGCTCTCGCCTCACATCGCTGTGTTCTGTGATCTCTTACCAATTAGGCCACTTTTTGAAGGAATGAAATTCAGAGCTGTCACTCGTAGCCCACTAAAGGCTCCACGCAGCCGTTTCTGGGCTACGCTGTTACGGTCAGCGGCGGATTGCGGTTTGGCTCCCGCTGCCTGGTCCCCTCTGAAGTGTTCCTGCAGACACCGGTGCTGCTGCAGTCCCATTATTCATCCTTAATTGCCTTTTCCATACACCAGGGAAGATGCTGTGTTGGTTCACGTGTTGCCCCCTCTGCCGCCCTCCCCCCCTTCCCCCCGTGTGGCTCTGATTGATTTTTAATAACGCCGTTGCCGGAGCCTCTGCAGGCCAACTAGCAGCACAGCAGGAGTGTGCGTGTGTGTGCGAAGTCTTAACAATATTAATTCAAAATCGGTAGTTGGCCTTTTCTTGCACTTTTCCTCCCGGCTCTTAATTCATCTCCTGTCCATTATTCTCCATGATGATATAAGAGGCCATCAGCCGCTGCTTTAGGTCAGAGCTCTGCTGCTGCTGCTGCATATAGAGCTCATACTACACCGATCACGCCGTATGAGAGGCTTTACAGTATCACCGACTGAGGCTTTAGCCCCGAGTCATGACAGAACGGTTCTGACTTCAGCCCGACTCCTCCGTCCGTCCCACAGTTTGTTTTCACTCCAAGGACCGAAGGGTTGTGAACCAAATCAGACTCAGAAAACTGAAGCCCATTTGCAAAAAACTCTCAGAAAACTAATGCTATTTCATTCAAAACATTCATATTACCTGAATTTCAGAATACAAGTACACCTAATATGAGCCTTTGAAGCACAGCGTTTGCTCCTCACACTAACATGACTTCTCCTTATCTGGACGCTTCCTCCACTCTGATTGGGTCTCTATTCTTCTACATCTATTTTTAAAATAACTAATTGCATTTTAGCGTGAGCTGTCATCGTCCCGTGACACGACTGCAGGAACTCATTTATTACCAATAATGTTTCCAACTCCTGGACAGATTGTAGGTAATGAAAGTGTCCTCGCTGTATGTTGTCATTAAAAATCACTTTGCACTTTGTTACTGGATGCAAATTATGTAATTAATGCAAATTACCTGTAATAAAAATGCACTTCAGTTGTCATTTTAAAGGCTTTATACCCCAACACACAGTCAGGCGCTGATAGAATAATTAGGTCACATGATTTCTTTTACTTTTCTCATAATAGCATTATATTTGTGTGTGTGTGCGTGTGGACATGTGTGACCTCAGTATAATGGGGTTCTATCTGGCGTTTTGGTCTAAACTGAGTGAAGCACAAGAACTCAGTGAGTGAAGGAGGCTTTGTGTTCTTGTGAGGTTATTTTTGTGTTTATATGTTTAATATTTGAAAAGGTCAGAAGTTGAAAGAGCTCAGCTCGACGGAGAAGCAAAACCTTGAATCCCGTCTTCTGCACAAGGCTCTGAGGTGGTCTGAACCAGCTCACGATGGGTTAATTCAGTTTTAGTAAATTCCGAACTCACTAGAAACGTAGTTGAGTCACCTGATGTTTCTGAGGGCTCTAAAGATCCATACTGCTCTGATTTGTGTCACATTGTGTGTACGTCTCTAATGTGAAAAGCCTTTGCCTTCCTAAATCGTGTCAAATATCTCATTAATCAGCGCTGGCTTAAATATGCAGAAAACAGAAAAACAGAGGACAGACAAGGATTTGGCGTCACGAACAGGATCTGTGTCTGTGGAAGCTTCCGGTCGATAGAGAAACCGCCCTAACTGAGATCCACTACAGGACACCGTGCCAATTTGCACTGAGCTGTGATTAGCATACTGAGGGAAGTAACTCTCTGGGGTGATCTATCAGCAGTTTAACCGCATTAAGTGGCTGGAGCCCAGAGGGATCTGGAGAGAAATTTGCACTGTGGCCAGACTCAATGTGCACCTGCTTAAGGTCAACGCAGGGAAATCAGTGTTAGAGCTGACAGAGAGCAGAGGAAAGTGTTCATGATGCTACTGCTACTTCACACACAGGTGGAGTGTTTACATGCACGCTAAGACTTTGGTTCTACTCCAGCTAAGGCAATAAAACATTAGTTCACCTTCATGATACTGAAGTCAACATAAATCACGCTGTAACACAACCGGATTATGGTAAATCCATTTATCCAATAAGATTCGACGATTTGCATTGATTGTTTACATTCCAGGAGTTGCGTAACTAAAAGGCCTGGATGCCAAAGACCTCTAATGTAAACGTGACAGTCGTCCACGTTGTCATTTCCTGTCTCTGATTACCCAGCGCCTCACGTTGATTTGACAAATTGTGGAATCTTACATAGGAAAACATTTTGGCCTTAATTGGAGGCAAATGTATCAGCCAGTAAATCTGTGTTCTCTTTGTCCTATTTGTTTCTTCTTAGCGTAGCCGCTTTCTTTACTTCCCGCTCCATTATTGCTGCTGTTTGTACATCATTTGACACAGAAAACTGATTTCACAGAGCCCAAACATCTCCAAGCTCATATTTTATGGACTTGATCGGCTTAAGATGGATACATTCAAACGAAGAGGGTAATCCTTTTTATGTTGAATCTCCAGTTAATGATTGGATTAGATTTCACTCTGAGTTTCCCTTTTCCTTCAACCGTCTGTTTATTATTTGGGTGAAACCGGAATCCGCACCCTGCGTCTACATGGAATGAGACGCAGAAGAATAAAAGGAAAATATAAAAGAGAAGATTGAACGTTTGTGAAGCATTTTAAAGAAACTGACATCACTTTAAGTGTGTGTTCACCAAGCAAAGGGCTTCAAGTACAGCTTGAAGAACTACTATGGTGATATTACAAAATGTCACAATCTTAAGGAAATGTACCCCCAAACTCTGTCACTGATAATGTTTTTGTAAGTTGTGTCATTGTGTAGTTGTGCTTCTCTCCAAGTCTGTAGGCCTTTCAATGCACCCTTATGGATCCATGAACACGTGTTTAAACCTTTGAAAGCTCCTCTACATGAAGAGAGAAGCTGAGTTAGATACTAATGTCTGTGACAGAGTTTGGATGTAAATTTCCTGAAAATCGTGACATTTTTGAAAGTATCACTGGAAACAAGACATAGATCTTATCCTTTATTCTAATAAGGTTGTAGCAGCTGCTCTTACCTGTAAATGAGGACTTCATCGTCAGAGCAATTGTACTGAAGCTGATACATTTTGACCTTTGGCGTTGATTTGCTCACCGTCCACTTGATAAGAGCAGAAACGGCGCTCACTTCTGACACGGACACGACCTTCTCTGGAGGAGGCTTAGGCTCCCCCTTGCTGATCTTGGTGGAGCTCGTTATGTCAGACAGTCCAGACTTGGACTGCGTGGTACGGTTCGTACCGTTACTCAGGTGGGGGAGTTGAATGATTGACAGCTCGATGGAGGCTGTAGATTCCCCAGCAGCATTGGCAGCTATGCATGTAAAAGTCCCATAATCCTTTGAGGTGGTGATGGTAATGTCCAGCGTTCCATTTTCATACACCGTTGCTCGGGAGGAGTTGCTGATCAGACGGTCGTCCGGAGCGACCCAATGCACGGTCGGCATCGGATCGCCCACGGCTTTGCATCGCAGGCTGGCTGTCTGGCCCTCCAGCACCAGCAGCTTGTGTGTGTGCTGCGTGATCAAAGGAGGCTCGCAAACAAATTCCTCCTCACGAACAGACCAGAAGTAGCGTCCCTTCAGGGTGGTGGGGGAGGCGCAGGTTTCCATATCATCCTCGCGCTCCAGCCTTCGCAGCCAAAGCACTTCACAGTTGCAGTGCAATGGGTTTCCACCGAAACTTAAAGAAAGTGGAGGCGCGTACGGCGTGCTCGCCACAACGTTGCTCTGGGAACGGGCAAAGATGGGGTCTGGAGGGAGCTTCTGCAAACGATTGGAGGTTAGATCCAAGCGGGCCAACTTATCCAAATCTGTGAAAGTCCCCTCTGAAATGTAAGCAATCAGGTTATGATCCAGACTCATTTGATGAAGGTTGACCATTTTGCGGATGGAGTCCCAAGGCACGCTGCGCAAGTTGTTATACGACAAATCCAAATCCTCCAGCGTCAGCATCAGGTCTTCGAAGGCTGTGTCAGCGATCAGACTCAGCTGATTGTTGTTGAGGATCAGGTGCTGGAGGTTGATCAGGCCCCGGAGGTCATCCGGCCCCAGCTCGGCCAACCGATTACTGTCGAGGTGCAATGATCTCAGGGTCTCCAGGTCGATGAAAGAGAAAGGCTGGATGGTGCTGATGGTGTTGCGTGATAAGGTGAGATCCACCAAACCTGTCATGTTGGCAAAGTCCTGCGTGGTGACCTTGAGAATAAAGTTGCCGCCGAGCCGGAGCTCCACAGTCCGCCGATCGATGTCAGGCGGGACGAAGAGGAGGCCTTTGGAGGGGCACAGGGTCCCCAGAGACTCGGACAGGTTCTGGCAGACACAGTATTTGGGACATGCACGGACCATCATGACTGCGGTTCCCAGGAGCAGGAGGCTGATGACCATGTTGTCCATGTTAGTTCATACAAAAGGACCTGGAAGACACAGAAGAGACACATTCATGTTAGAGATGTTCAAATAAAATGCAGTCCACATACAGCGAAGATCACTGGGCACTGCAGGACGTTCACATTAAAGACAGAAGAAGAAGAACATTGATGTATGTGGAGGAAAAATGTCCACAGTGGTTTCAGACCACGAGGGGAAAAGAACCCGCTTGATGAGACGGCCTGATTATCGTCCTTGAGGATTCTTCACATTAATATTCAGAATTCTGTGATATGCTATATCTATTTTGCAATGCAAAGGAGGCAGGAGGAATCATGTGAGGATCTTCTGAATTAAACCCTGGATTAGGCAGCGCTAACGAGCTATTTTTAATGATGTACAGGCTCATAAAGCGTCGTGACAGATACGCAAAAGACTGGCATAGGGAAGTGCTTAAGCTCAGCTGTAGGACAGACGGATCCATACATTAAGCAATGGATGAGCTGTTTATTCTAACGCCAGATGCTCCAGCAGCAGGATGAAATGTTCTACCTGCACGTCTATCCCTCAGCGTGGAAAATACTACGCAGGCCGCAGGTGTATGGCCTCGACGAGCTCATCTGACGCCTCCGCACGCTTCCGTGAGCGTCTTACACAACCCTCACACCTGGGCGACTCCGCCACACTCGGCTTCACCCGGCGAGCCTCTAATTCCCCCAGACATTTGTATCGTTAATTCCTAATGCACTCAAAACTTAAAAAAAATCCATTTCAATCATCCTTTCCTTCCCGGCGCCTCGTTTATTAACGACAAACTCGGCTCGCTAGGCTCCATTTCCCATTACAGCCGTACGGAGGGAAGGCTCTGGCGCTCAGCACATGTCGCCAGCTCTCGCTCATTATTATTCAGCCGTTTGAGACGCGGGGCCGAGCGTGCCGGCGCCTTATCTTCCTCGTCCCTGCGACACATTTCCACGTGTAAACGTTGGTTTTCAATAACTCGTAATTACGAGAGGTGATACATATAATAACCCCCCCCCCCCACCCCAATACTTAGCAATTATGAAATGAAGTGCTGCTGCATTGGGGCTGCGTGTTACACAGAGATAAGTGGAATAAAACGGCAGGCAGGCGGGGGAAAGTGATTTAGAGGCCCTGCAGTCTGTATTTACACTCAGTCATCAGGAAAAAACACAGGAGGAGAATTCAATATGTCTGCATTCACACAGCAAACACATCACAATGGAATCAGATGGTCCCGATCGGCTGTGATGACACTTTGAGATGGATCAGTGTAGCATGACTCACTCATGACAGACGGCTCAGAGGGTTTCAACTCTGCAGATGCATAAATGTTATAAACTTATTGTGTAAATGAAGTGATACGAATCCTGCATTCAAACACTGGGATGATAAATTGTCATGACCTGAAGGTTCCACCTGTGCGTGTTTGTTTGTTAGCAGGAAACGTGCTAAGCTAGGCTGAGGCTGAGGTGTGTAGCAGACAATGTCCCTGAGAAAAATCACACAAACTTAAATAAATGAGGACTAACAATGGCAGAGACAAACGTGGGAGTCTTCATTTTCGCCCTCCTGCTGTGTTTGTGAATAGTTTGCACTCTTACACGTCGCGGCCGCTGGTGGGGATTCGTTAGCGACACCATAGGGATGTCAATCTGCTAGCTCGTCGTGACACATGTGAGACCGCTGTGACATTAAACGCAACGTGAAACTCTCACACAAACACGTCGGTGTGAACACAAGGTTCTACTTAGAGCTGCTAACAGGCGGCACAATGAAGAAGTTTGAGATGAGTCAAAGTTTCTCTCAGCTGTCACACGCTTGCTAACACGCTGTTTGATTCAGATTCAAGTGGCACTCGGAGCTACGAGATAAGAGAACGTTTACATCTTAGCCAAATAATTGCAGATTTGGGAAACGCCGTGACCCTCACAGCCCACGGTAGCTAATCCCCCAGAGGCCTCGCGGTGAGAGCCGTCGGCGTGACAGCTCCTCTGCGGAGGATCCATCAAACCCACACGTCTCTTTACGCTTCTTCTTCTTCTCATGGCAGGACGCCATCACCGGAGCCTGCAGATTATGTGAAGGTTTCCAGAAATGCGAGAGAACTACAATTGTCCTATGTGGTTTCCAACGGTTTCCCCACCCGAGCTGGTGTTGTCGTTGGTTTGCTGCTCGGCGAGACGCAAGCAGAGGTGACCTTTCAGAGGATAGGAGGGGTCCTGCCGCAAAGCCGCGAGACGCACGGATGAGATCCACATCCATTCATTCCTGGCCTTTAGCAGACTGCAGACTGCCACACTCCAGCATAAAGGACGAGGGTGTCGCCGCCACACACACACACACACACACACACACACACAGGCGCTGGCGGTGAGAACATCAAATTAATGAGCGACTTATTTTAGCGAGGCTGCAGCTCTCTGGTTGTGTCTCAGCCTGCAGTTTGGAACATACGTGTGCTGCTTAGAGGATTACATACTGTGTACTGGACAATATACTGTAAAATGCAATCTGAAGCTTTGATGATCTGTTCTTCTGACTAACTGACCTACTGACCAGCCCCACAATTCCTTTTCCCATTGGCCCGGCCGCCTTCGGTGAGCTCGTCTCGACCGCCGGGTTTTGTGTCTGGGTGGCGTTTGACGGGACGTCTGTGGAGTCTGAGCCAGGGCGGGAAACAAACGGGACAGGAAGTCACCGCGGAGAGAGTCTGTCAAAAGCGCGTCGTGTTGTGGGAGATGGAGTTTGTGGCACAAAGGTAACCTTCAGACGAGCCATCTGAACAGCTGCGCCTCCATCTGTTAGATACAAAACACAAGTGCTGCACAGTCGTCCCCGAGGAAGAGGATGAGGAAGAGGGGGGGGGGGTTATTCTGGTGGCTCCTTCCCTCAGCACCGTCAGTCAATCTGTCCAAGTCATTCATGTGAAAATGTGTTTGGTTGTGACATATCTTCTTCTCTTTTATTCAGAGCTCCCTCTCTATCTGCTGCCATCTTTACCTCTTCATCGCCGCTTTTAAAACGCCGCACGAGGCAAAACCCCTCTTTGAAATGCATAAGAACATAAAAAAGAAAGGGTCACACTCCATATATAATCTTTAGAACACGCCGAGCGCTCACTGAAGGCATTCCAGGCTGTGATCAGTCCAGTGCCCACAAGCCGAACGATAAGAAGGAAGGGTGACATATTGAATGGGAGCCCTAACTTTTCTCCAACTGACTTAATGTGAGTCAGCAGACAGTGAGGCTGCAGCTCGTCCTCCCTGAATGATGCATCAGGAGAGTGAAGGTCCAACATTCAATTCACAGGATAAACATCTGAAGCTCCTCAGAGACCTGAGACGCCACAGGAGACACCACATGGGAACCAATGGAAAGATTTGTGTGTGTGTGTGTGTGTGTGTGTTTGGAGAACAAACCAGACGCAAGAATTAGCTTTGTCATACAAAAGTGTATTTTTCACGTTACAATGTCTGATATTATCAAATGTAAACAAACCAGTTATTTGTTTGTTATGATTTCTGCAATATTCAGTTTCCTATTTGTGTTACTAAAAGAGCAAGAGTTGATACACAGCCGTGATCTAACAAATCCCCAGTGGATGGACAGGCTGTGTGTTTGTGAGCGCACACACACACACACAGGAGCTCTAAACAAATATTAATTTAGTTGTTTTTTGTGTCACATCTGGCGTCTCACACCTACAGGAAATTATGTGTGGAAATAAAATTGTAAGTGGAAATCCTGTGGATTTATGAGCTGAATCAGTACTTTGCTGCCGCAGAGAAAGTCTGGGCGGAATGATGGAGATTATCAGAGTGGAAAATGGAAGCGGCGCATCATGTCTAAACCCCACGCTTCTCCGGACGATAACAAAACTAATCTTCCTGTTCAATCAAATATAGCCGCACGCTCACAATGTACAAAATCTCCCGTGTCGGCAGGATAAGAAAAGTCTCTCCAAATAGAAGAGCTCTGCCAGAGTGGAGGTATGGAGGACTGCATCACGTGTCAGACACATGTTGGCCTATAGGGACGCTCTCTATACGATTTATTGACGTGTGGATTGATTGATTGAGGATCGCTTGTGGTCGTTTGTTGTAAGAAGCTCCGTTCGCTCGATGGTAGTTTGAGATTCTCCCCGATACTTGAAACTTAACATTTTCATTTGAGAATCTTATTTTATCAATGAATTACCACCTAAATTGCGAGTTGTACTCTTTGGATCTACATTCAAATAAGAAAAGCAGTACATTTCATGATGAGTCATTGGATTTATTGCTTTCATTGCTTATTTACTAGATTTAAAATGTTAGAACTCTCAATCCCGACTGCATTTAGATTCAATGTTGAGTCCCTAGTTTTGATTATTCTTTCAGCTTTGATTCAGATCATAGATGCTCTTTCTTGGCAACACTTAGACCCAATGTGTGAGTGCATAGAGTTACTACTGCACAACACTTCCAGTTTCACAGATTGAATATAAAACTGAACGTGAAAGGAAGGTGTCTGAGGCGGTCTGGCCTGACGCCTGAGGTCTAATTGTTTTTCCTGAAGCCTGACGTGTTTTGGGCTGAGGGGCTGTTTTGTCTTGTTTCTGAGACGTGATGCTGCGGTGTGAGGACGTCCTGCCATATACAACATCATTCAACAGCGTCAGCGGCGCTGCAGGAACTGCTGATCCCACACTCGCCGTGGAATAAACAGGGAACTTTCTGTTTATATTCATGTAGGAGTTTGAGATTTGGACCGAGTTTTTACTCTCTACAGGGATTTGTCCAAGCGGAGGAGAGGCCACACCAGGACGCCGCACTGACAAATGAGGAGGCACAGAGAGGAGAGGAGAAGGGGAAGGAGCCTGGCATCAGCCCCTCGTCTCGTATTCCCACACCGTCTATCATCCCGGCTAAGGCCCCGTTACTGTGAAACCACACTGTCCAAGCCAGTCAAGGTCCGCAGCAGACAGGACTCTACAAATTCTGTCAGATTTGTACAACACACACCATAGAGGGCAGAATCTCCACACACACCTCTGGCTCAGGCTTGGTAGCTTGGGTACATACACTGTCGCAAGAGACAGACTTCATACGCTATATACAGTAAGGTATAAGGTTAAGTACAACACACAGGTACAAAACTACTGCGGCCACAAGGGAGAGACGGATACAGAGGGTGACCACTGAGCCCCGGAGAAGACCGGACTCACATCCATATCTCCCAACCCCAACCAGGTCACACCAGAGGTCCCTACTCCCACATGATACCTATCTGCTATACGTGTCTACTTCACTGCAAAACTCTTGTTTGTATACAAAAAGAACAAAAGCACTATTAGGATCTCCTGCACCTCCATGTTTCTCTGTTGTTCCTTCCAACGAGCGCCCAGACGCAGCATGAGCCCCGCCCCTGGTTTGATGTCGCTCAAGCGTGTAAATCCTGTTGCCAGTCTAACACAAAGACGGGCAGACTCAAACACTGCTTAACATAATATATCTACAAAAGCCCAAAACAAGAGGCAGAATGTTTCAACGATCCGCCTTGAGCCTTCAGCGCTTACTTTGTTTTTCCGAGTGGCATTTGGAAGCGACACAAGCGTTTGCTGGTAAATAACACTGCGACAGCTTTAAAGTCTTTAGCTGTCCGTGCTGAGAGTGAGGTCGTGGATGTCGGGAACGCTAAGATGTGCAGGTATCCGGTTGCAGCTGTGACTGTAACAGGAGAACCACAGGGGGCCGTTCAGGCCGACGTATTTACCATCACTGATCATGTAGCTGATCAGTGATTTGACTGAAGCGTCGCTGCAGAGGATCAGCTGCTGCAGGCTTTAAAGACAGAACCACACATGTGAGGAAGGAACAACAGATCTCCAGTCCCTTTAAGTATATCTACATCAAATACACAATGTTCTCCATGCAGAACCTGGACATTCACTGAAGTTGTTGACAATCTAATGCAGACTTCCTGACAGCCGCCTCCATCTGAATCCAGACTCGTCCTGATTGCTTGTGAATAAACATCGCAAAGCAATTTGGAAGCTCATTTCACACAACACAGATCTCATCTCAACTTTCATCTCGCTGCTTTATTAGCACATGCTGTCATGGCAACGTCTTCACCATTTCATGTTTGGAGGGGACGACAGAGAAAATGTCAACAACAAAAAAAAAAGGATCAGCGCTGTGTCTTTGTTTATCTGAAGCGTTTTTCTGTGCATTAAATGGGACGGCTGATTCTTTAAGGAGCTGTCAGGGAGGGAAAGGTCAGCTGTATTAAGACTGCACACACACACCGTGCCTCTGGCTTACCTTTGTTTGGTGCCAATGGCGTAAATAGCTTTGGTGTCTTATTAACACAGAAGCACACACACACACACACACACACACACACACTCACTCATACACACACACGGATTAATCAGACCCCACTTCACAGCGCCGCTCGCTTTTTGATGAAAGCCCTCTTGTTCATTAATAAATGCCAGTGCGGGAGGTCGGGTGGCGGTGGGGGTGGGGGTGGGGGGCGGAGTCTCCACAACCCCAAAGAGGATCTAATTAATTGATGCTGCTTGGGGCCAGGAGTTAAAAATTAAATTGTTCTTTTTTCTAATAATGTCTTGCTAATTAACTTTTTTCAGCCCAGGTTGTGTGTGTGTTTATCTGTGCTGTGTTGTCGGCTGTGATATCCAGGAACATGTTTCATGCGGCATCTCAACCCGGGGGTGAAGCTCATAGCTACAACGCTACGACCTCCCTTATCAGTTTACCGGAGAATTGAAGAGTGAATGTGTCAGACTGATATTCACCAAGAGCTCAGAGGAACAAACCCAGGATTAGAGGACGCAGGAACTTTGATTGTGCTGCGTGATCTGATGTGAGCGCCCCCTGGTGGACAACAACCATTCTAAATACAAGCATCTCCCCTCTGGCACCTTCAGCATCATCAGCTGGGTGATGATGTTTTTGTTCGCTGGCAGAAGGTGAGACGTTTACGTAGTCGCACAATAGACGTCATAATCGCTTCTTCGTGATCTTGGAAGGAATTTCAGCAAGGAATTCACTTTAGGAACAACAGAGAACCATTTCTAGGTGCAGCTTTTCTCCATTTTGTTGCCTAATTCAGTGTAAAAGTCCCTTTAGGCGCTTGCTGTGGTGTCAATGACATTCAGCAGCGTGAATGTGGCAAAACACCATTAATTAAAGCGATCCTACAGACGGAGAATCACGCACGGATGCCAGCTGAACAAGGTGGGCAGTCCAAGCCATTTAGAGTTTGCTGCTGATTGACTGAACATTAGAAAACTTTCGTACCTTGGTGGTGTAATTAGCTGGAACCAGATGTGAAATCGTTGTTTGTCATTCACTGAAAATGTAGATGGATAGATAGAGTTTTCATTAAATCAGCTCATGAGAGGCTGCACTTGGCTTGTCGTGTTACCGGAGTAAACAGTTGTCCATTGATATGAAATGACTCCATGGTTATCAGAGTTGTCAAGTCAAATTGCCTGTCAGCGCTAATGGCAGGTTAGCATTACCGCGGGAAAGATCTGATCAGCCACAAAGCCACTAATTATGACTGCAGGTTGAGTTTCTGCCATTCCCCTCCGAGCAAAACGCCGGGAGAATGATTTTCACACCAGGCTGAGGAAATCTGCTTAATACGTGGATTTGTTAGCAGCTTCTGCGTCAGCGCTTGTTCCATTTTAAGGCGGCATTTTCCAGTCACACCCTCATGTAACACCACTACAGCGTGAAAGGTGTCATCATAACCGCGCTGGCACAGACTTCAAAGCGTTTAACTCCACACCGACACAAACAAATGAACCTGTGACGCCATGAGTACGCTGCGTCTCCTCGTGGAGAGACGTACTCTGAATACAGAGACGACGTAGGAGCGTGAGTCAGTGTGCAGCGTCCAGGCCTGCTGGTGTTTAGCAGACGGCTCCCACGTAACTACAGTCTGGATTCGTATGCAGAACACAACAACCTCTCACACACAAACACACACACGCCGTCGCCTTCCCTCTATTGTTCCCTTTATCCAAAAACATCACGCTCGCGTCTGATATCCGCTTCATATTTTGGGAGGCTTTCACGCCGTCGCTTCCTTCCAGCTGGAGCCTCTGAGCCGTGAGAAGGTCGAGGCGGCCACAATCTCTCTCTCTCTCTCTCCCTCTCTCTCTCTGTTATTTAGTCATCCATGATCTGATTCCTGCAACATCTACCAGAACATTTCATGCTTTAAAGCAAAAGCAGCTGGAGGATGAGGAGCACATAAAGACTCTGAAGGATTATCAGCCGTCCCATGATTCATTGCAGCGCTGCTGTTTATAATACAGTTAATAGCATAACTTCCACACACTCTCGTCTTGATCTTCTTCTTCTTCTTCTTTAACCCTTATGTACGTCAGCCATGCTCAGATAGAAATGAACTTTAGATTTCTATAAATAATTGTAAAAAGTCCCTGCAAGCTGAATCACTTCACACTAACTTCCTGTTCTACCAGCAACAACATTGACCCAAAGAACCAATAGAATTCAACTTCATGAATAAGTGACTTGCAAATACCTCAAAATTATGAATTTTCAGCCGTGAGATAAACAGAGTGAAGCGATCCTGTGTAAAATAAATGGTCTTTGGTTCTAATCCCGCTGTGGCCCTTGGATGTGGCGTTTGCTTCTGCTACTGGATCCAAACACACATGAGGTGAAGTGGGAACTCTTAATCCCCCTGTAGGTCTGAAGGAGTCTGTCTGTCCTGGTGCGTTTGGCTCATCAGTGAGGCTCCCAAGACGTTTTCATTCCTAACTGTATTCATGCTTTAATCCCCAAGTGATGTCATTAACACCGTGTCTCCTCCACGTTGGTGTTCCTCCTCTCCACACAGCTTCTGAAACTCTCATTCTTTCTCCAGAGTCACATTTGGGATAAACTGCAGCCTGACTAATAACCTGAGTCCCCACACTCTCACCTCGGGTCAAACACCAAATCAAGATCAAGCTAAAGCGTAGCCGGGGAAAGGATTCCATTAAAAGCGGCGTGTATACTTGTGAACAAAGCAGGCCCAGGAGTCAGGGTGTTACAGAGATGCTGCCAGTGTTTATCTACTGCAGCAAGTCATTAATTCTAAATATTCCTTGAAAGAGATTTTTAGCTTGATAAAGTGCCGCCTGCAGCTCAGATGATCTATTTACAGGCTGTGAGTCAGGCGAGCATCTGGGCAGCGGCACTCCCGGTACATTTGCCGCTTTAGGCAACTCTAAATCCCCAATGAGCCACCAAACCTCCATCAGCCAATCCTCGGCTTATTCCAACCATATACTTTCTGTTACTTTAGGAGTACGTTTCAGGCTAGCTTTAGTTTTCGATACTTTATTTTCTAAATATGCAACAAAGGACATTGAACCTTGGGACAAAGCGGTGACTTTGCACCGCAGTGTTCTATAATGAATGTGTACATATGGAGCGTGCTGCGTCCAGGCCCTCACACTGCCATCGCCTCTGAGCAGCGTCTGCCCGCCGTGTGTTCTAGGGAGATTAGAGATGCTGGGAGAAGTGGCAGATTGAGAAAGATCTGGAGTCTCAAAGGGAACAATTAAAACTAGGATTGGCCCTGAAAGCCGTTTTAAAGATCTGACAACTTTGCACTTGACTGAACTTTTAAATTCATTACCATCAGTTATAGCTGCACTTTCCAATGTTTGGGTTTAGAACAGGAGCTTCTGAAGCAGGAGGCCAATACGACCAATCTGAAACATTCACAGAGAAGATTGTTCAAAACTGACACTGACTACCCCCCACGAACCCTCACAGCTTTCCCGCCTGAGGGGAGGGACATTCTCTGGGTTAGAACAGTAACTAACCCCCTAACTATCTCCACAATTTGGCCAGTGCATCAACTTCACTGTCATAAGTCTGGTTTATAGTCAAGGAACCTGAAAGTCCCCTGAATGAAATTTAAACTCCTGCATTAGTTCAGATAAATGGATTTGACGTTCGTGAATGTGACGCACGTTTAAGATTTGCTGCAGTGTGCAAGCAAATCATGACACTGGCACAGCTGATGACGCAGCTCGTCACCGTGGCAACTTCGCATTCTGTTTGAGATCTATTGTGCAGCCATTTTTTTTTTTAACAAGGTCCTTCCGACACAACAACGTAACGACTTCTCTCCTGTGGTCTCCAGGAATGACCGAGAAATGTTTTTGAAAGAAGAAACACATTTTAAAGGAATAAGAGCGGCTCATTCGCTCTCTTATCTGAGGCTGCCAGGCGCCAACCCACAGCCCCATCCCACACACAGCCTGAAGGTGCTCCCGTCACAGGGGAGGCGAGAGAGAGAGAGAGAGAGAGAGAGAGAGAGAGAGAGAGAGAGAGAGAGAGAGAGAGAGAGAGAGAGAGAGAGATGAGTGGAAGAGGGAAAAGAGAGTGGGGAAAGAAAACCTGTATAGCCTGGGAACACTGGGAAAGAAAAGTGAATCAGTGTGCGGAGGAGGGTCAAAGGGAGCGGAGGGAGGCCGGGTAAAGTGGATCTGTGGCGTCAAACACCAAATCTCTTTCCCGTCCACGCACTGAGAGGCCGCAGACGTCGGCGAGGAGTTCTGACACGGTGTAATCTGTTACCGGGGAAAAGAGGAGGAACGTACGCTGCGGTGTGTGTGACGGCTCCCACGGCAGCTTTGTGGAAACAGTGAGGATGATGCAAATCACTTGTGAGTAACAAGCTTCATCCATCAACCTAGTTACAGCTCCAACCAACGTGCTGCACACACACACACACACACACACACACACACACACACACACACACACCCAGCAGCAGCAGAGCCCACAGGCTGCTGCTGCCACTGTGGGTGGAAGACTTTCTATCTCACACGGTGGAGAGAGAAAAGCTTTTACCCGCGTGAGACGCACTAACTGATCAAGCCATCTGTGATTAGAGTCTGACAGGCTGGTTGACAGCCACAGAATTCCAATTTCTATTTTACTTTCTTACGCACTATCTCTGCTTAAACGTGAGTTGATCTGCGACAGCGCGGAGATGTGACACACTTCACAGACGTCCCCACGTCCTGGCTCGTGCACACATGCTGGATGGCAGCTGTTCACTGCCTTAACTCCGTTCTCAAGTTGCCAGAGGAAGCTGATTATCAGTGCCAGTCACCCCCAAACAAACACCAGGGAGGCACTGGAGTGTGCCAACGTCACGTTTGGAATTGGAGAAGAAGCGACCGAGCGAGACAGGTGGAGACGAGGAGCCGCTCATGAAAGGCTTGGGAACTTATTTTTGGCGTGCGGTGTGAGAGAGAAGAAGAGAAGAACACACAGGAGCTGCATCAGGAAGAGTCCATGTGACAGGAAGAGTGAAGAAACCAAGCTTCAACCAACAGTTCAACAAGTTCTCAACACAAACTGAAAGTCAAAGAGTGAACAGTGAGGCTGGGAACATCTGGACACTCTGACACACGAGGCATCTGTCACAACGCACACAACACACACACCACCGCCGCATGATTAGTCCACGTCTGCACCTTGTGAACGCTCATGGAAATGCGATGGGCGTGTTTGTGCAGAGAGCCCCGGCTGTCCACAGGCGGCGGCGGCGGTGGGGCTGTTAGATAATTCATGTGGCAGGTGTTACAGCTTTGGAACCGGGCGCAGCGTGTACGGAATGTTCACAAAATGGCTGACAGGAAGAAGCCCGTGTCTCTTTTTAGTGACAGGGCGGCGGCAGAAGAAAGCAAATGTGACAGGCGCAAAGCGAATCGTCTTCAGAGGACGGGGAGCGCTTGAATATTAACAATGGGTGTTGAAGTTCTAAGAGGAATAACTTGGGTTTCTCCTCATATAAAGTGGGAGGCGTCCTGATGAGGAGCTTCACACAGAACGCCTGTCACAACTTGAAACGGCTCGGGAGTTAAACTTCACAGGCAATTTGGGTGAAGGATTCGACTCGAGTGGAGTGAGAAGGAAGTCACCTGATGTGGTTTACAATGGAGAACGCCAACCTACTGGGTTGAGAACACACGGGACATGATGCTGAACAAGCACGGGCCGGGCCGGACCGGTCCATCAGAGGGTCCCAGTCTGTGTCGGCCTCAGAGCTCTGTACTCTGCTTCAGGCCCGCTCGCTCACATCCGTCAGACTGCGGTTGGGTTTCCATTGGTCCAGGATGAGTTGGACGGCATTCTTGGCTTACAGGTCGAGGTCCGGTCAGAAACATTCAATCAGAAATTTGAGGATTTGGTATTGTAACAGAATTTGCCACAGTGAAAGACTGAAGCAGGGAGAGGCTCTGATGTGAGAGGCTCTGTGCTGAGCATGGCTCTGTAAACATCCCAGTCATAGAGCAGATGCTGCAGTATCTACTCCCTCTCTCTCCCCCTCTCTCTCTCTCTTTCCCTCTCTCTCTCCCTCCTCTGTCTCTGATGATCGCCCCTCAGCAGAGGCTCGTGAGCTTGTGAGACAAAGGCAGCAGCTAATTTATACCGCTGGAACCCTCTTGGCGTGAGCGGTGGCAGCTGAAGCCTGATGGCACCGGAGCAGCAGAGCTCCGTGGGCATCGATCACACGCCAGCCATTCTGGAAAACAGAGAAGAGGAGCGGGGGGGAATTTCCCTCATCTACAAATCAAGCAGGTAGCATTCAGCCGGAGCAGCTCGGCGTTTTGCTGCACTTTGTGGGGCCGTTGTGGGCTTTTGTCTTCAGCTGCTACCAATCTGTCACATGTCAAACTCTCTTTCTTACAACATTTTATATAAAGAAAGCAGCTGTTAAATTATGGAGAGGAGCAGGAGGAAGTGAATAAAACTCTTTTTCGAACTCTGTGCTGCCTGAACATTACACTAAGCATCATGCTGCAGCCAAGCTCACATCCAAGGACTCACCAACAAGCGTTTACACACCTAAATGCCTCCAATCTGTAAAGAATCTAACCGACAGCCTGCTTAGCACAACCAGAGACCAGGAGAAGCTGCCAGCGTAGCCGATTACTTTAATGGGCGCTTAGACGCCACATTACTGTGAGCGTAATTTTCAGACGGCCCCTGGCGGACAATGGTGATTTAGAGACAACCAATCAGAGCTCATCTGCACCAAACCAGAACAGCTGGGTGAGGGACTGGAAAAGCTGGGAAAGATTTGTGTTTGAGTGGCTTCCTGCCAACGCAATGTTCTTTACTGCTACAAATTATGTTTACAGACCACAGAGAACTGGAATAACTCGCAAATATGGGAAATGTAATGAAGTGTAGATGCAGAATTTACTACAAATTCAGTTTGTTTAGTGCTGCTGCGACTCCAGCGGCCTTCTTAGGTTCCTGTTAACATCTCAACTCTCTGAAAGAGCAGCAGGATGTTCCCCAAAGGCTTCTGGGACAATGATCTGAGCACAGATGAGACTAAACCTCTACTATTTGATGGAAATTCACAAGGTTTTGTTGGGAGCGAAGCAGACATTCCTACATCCACATCAAAGTCTCATCCTGGCTGCGGAGCGCCGTGGTGTGCGGCTGCTTTGCTGCCACCGGGCCTGCAGAGCTCGGGGATGTCAGCGGGGCTTCCATCAACCTGAGGTTTGCACTATTTGAAGTTGTGGATTTGAAAATGGGTCATCAAAATAGTTTCACACTTCTCTTTGCTCGCTCAAAGGTGGAGAGAGCTGAGCAGAGTAATGAGACCTGAAGAGGGAGAAGAGCCAGCAGGTTGTTTGGTTGAAGCTATTGCTGCTAACTGAGGTTCTGTTGGTTATCAAACAGAATGAATGAACATCAGAATCTGTTGAGTGAAGTCCAAACGGTCCCTTAAGGTTCTGATCAGCTCCTTCTATCTGAGCTCATGTTACCCATCAGCATCAGTCAGCCGGGTCACTCCTGACTGATGGATCCAGTTACATCATCATAATGCTATCTTTGTTTGCCCTTGAGTAAATATAGATTTTACAGGTCTGTGTTTATTTAACCAGGACATATTAAAGTATCATTACATCACTCACTAGACTTCATGCATCAGTGAGTGTGACACACGCCGCATGATCTGCTCCTCGGTCGGCGGTTAGAGCGCGGCTCATTGTTACAGTGCACAAAGGTCACGGAAACCTGAGCGTCTTTGTGGTCATCAGGGTAGCCATGCCGACACGAGACATCCAGTCAGTGGAGTCCATCGATTGAAACATTACAGTTAAGGGTGTGTGTGAGAGAGAAAGAGAGGCGGAGCAGTGTGTCCTCTCTCACACACACCGTCAGGCTCAGCCCGGTGGGCCGCAGGGTCGTGGAATCCATTTATCGATCCTGGTTGGCTGCTCATGCTTACTTTGACAAGAGCATCAAAAGGACAAAGGCTGGGAGAAATACGCCTTAAAGGTTCTAAATTCTGTTTCTGAAGGGAATCATTCGACACCGCCTGCTTATTCCTCTCACTCTGACAGTCAGCATCGCCTATAATACATCCATTGATCCCGAGTAATAAATCAGGAACATTCACACAGACGAGTTAGCAGTTAGTTAGCAACGGACAAATCAGACTATTTTCAATGATAAATCAATAATAAGAGTTATCGGTAAAAGATAATACGAATTAAAGGAGTGTGTTTGTTGTTTATATTCTGTGTAGGAGCCTCTGGGTGCCACAGCTGGAGGACAAACAGGGAGTTTGGACCAGTGTGATGAAGCTGCAGGTGGATCAGACTTCTGCTGATTCATTCACATGAACTCTTCAACCAGAGGCCATTAATCACCGAGCAAGCTTCGAATTCATGCAGGAGCCAAAACACAATTACACCTTTTTATTACATTACACTTCCTGATGAATTCAATTACCTACACTGCTCATTTCTCTACTCCACACTTCTGAGAGTGTACAGTGGGGATCTGAGAAGACGCTGAGCCATGAATCCTCTCAGAGCCACAACAGAACCCCATGATGCAACCAGAGGAAACGTGTTGTGCTTAAAAGATAAAACCTCCTCACGCTTGTCCAAAAAAAAGTTTTACCCCTGACACAGGAAGAAAAAGAGAAACAGAAACACGGGCGGGGGGAGGAAAGTCGGGGAATAAATAAAATGAAAAAAAGGGTCGAGACCTGAAATCCACAAGAAAGGCGGCGGAGAAAAACAGATTTGCAACAGATCAGGAAAGTGTGAGCAGAGCGAGCAAACACACGGCGGCGGGTGCAGCAGTTTAACCGCATTAGTTCAGCCCCAGTCATTTTGTCACACTGAATTGTGTGGCGATATAAAACTTTCCCAGGATTTGTGCTTTGTGCGGAACGCGGTGGAGCATCGGAGGGAGGAGCCGCGTTCAGCTCAGACGGGGCCGGTGCGAGGGAGCGTTTCATCTCAGGGCTGGACGCTTCAAGTGATTCTCATCTGGAATCGTTTAACACAAACACAAAGCCATCTCAAGTTAATGAGCTATTAATCCATGCAACACAATATGTGGCGCCGCTCCACGCCGCTGCCGCCGCCGCCGCTGTTGTCTGGGGTGATGGAAGCAAATTGGCATTGATCCATTTAGAAGATGTGAGGAGGAGTGAGGAGCACTAGAGTGAGATCAGGCCCCAGCTCCTCCTCAACCAAGGAGCCAAACACAGCAGAGTGTTGCATTGTGGGTACTGCGGAGCGCTGATTGACTCAACACTCGGCTGTTCGGTGGCCAATTATAACCGCTCACTCCAGATTTAAGCTTTTTAACAACATGTAATGAAGTGACTAATCAGAATTTCACCGTAATTGGAAATGTGATGAATCTATTTAGACAGGATTCAAAGGAGCTCATTTAAACGTGCAAGCAACAAGCAAACACTGGAGAAATGACTGAATATTTATCATTTTATATTAGAAAGAGCTTCTAAATTGTATTATTCCATCTGTAACATATTTCTCCTTAGAAACTATGAAGGTTTCTATTTTGTCCATATAAGAAAACTGCACAAGGACAAGAATCTGTCCATGTTCCTGATCCAGGTCCCCTAACACCGCCCCCACGCCACGCCCAACCCCATCATGACACGCCTCCATTTATCCCCAACCCCACCATGACACGCCTCCACCACATCCCCACCATGACACGCCTCCACATCATCCCCACCATGACACGCCTCCACATCATCCCCATCATGACACGCCTCCACCACATCCCCAGTCCCAGCATGACACGCCTCCAGCACATCCCCAGTCCCAGCATGACACGCCTCCCCCACATCCCCACCTTGACACGCCTTCACATCATCCCCACCATGACACGCCTCCACCACATCCCCACCATGACACGCCTTCACATCATCCCCACCGTGACACGCCTTCACATCATCCCCACCATGACACGCCTTCACATCATCCCCACCTTGACACGCCTCCACATCATCCCCACCATGACACGCCTTCACATCATCCCCACCATGACACGCCTCCACATCATCCCCACCATGACACGCCTTCACATCATCCCCACCATGACACGCCTTCACATCATCCCCACCATGACACGCCTTCGCATCATCCCCACCATGACACGCCTTCACATCATCCCCACCTTGACACGCCTTCGCATCATCCCCACCATGACACGCCTTCACATCATCCCCACCTTGACACGCCTTCGCATCATCCCCACCATGACACGCCTCCACATCATCCCCACCTTGACACGCCTTCACATCATCCCCACCATGACACGCCTTCACATCATCCCCACCTTGACACGCCTTCGCATCATCCCCACCATGACACGCCTCCACATCATCCCCACCTTGACACGCCTTCGCATCATCCCCACCATGACACGCCTTCACATCATCCCCACCATGACACGCCTTCACATCATCCCCACCATGACACGCCTCCACATCATCCCCACCTTGACACGCCTTCGCATCATCCCCACCTTGACACGCCTTCGCATCATCCCCACCATGACACGCCTCCACATCATCCCCACATTGACACGCCTTCGCATCATCCCCACCATGACACGCCTCCACCACATCCCCACCATGACACGCCTCCACCACATCCCCACCATGACACGCCTTCACATCATCCCCACCATGACACGCCTCCACCACATCCCCACCATGACACGCCTTCGCATCATCCCCACCATGACACGCCTCCATATCATCCTCACCCTGACACGCCTCCACATCATCCCCACCCCATCATGCGTCACCTCCAGCCCCACCCTGACACGCTTAGACCCCACCCCATCCTCACCACCCTCCCCCCCCCCATGCCTCCACATTGTGTCAGTACAGCTGAACACATTTGTTTCTACATGAGAGCTTTTGTACAGCAGAAGCATCCAGACAGTGTTGTGTTTACCCGAGTGCTTTCATGTTGACGTCTTGTGTGGGTTTCCAGCGCTCATAATTGGAACTAAAATTATTTATTTCACTGAAATATAACCCAACAAGTGGCGTCAGAACATCTTGCGCTTGTTTCCTTCAAACAATTACAAATATCTGCCAGTGGGCTAAAACTTAATTTGTTTCCGATGCAAATCGACTCACACGCCCACACGGAGAGGGAGAGAGAGAGAGAGAGAGAGAGAGAGAGAGAGAGAGAGAGAGAGAGGGAGAGAGAGGGAGAGAGAGAGAGAGAGAGAGAGAGAGAGAGAGAGAGAGAGAGAGATGATACGGACTGAGTGAAAACAAATGCTTTATTCATGCATCACCCAACAACAAAAGGAAGAGGAGTCAACCGCATTAGAAGAGTCATGTTTGGCTTGATTAGTAACTTCAGATAAATGTTTCCATCTAATTATGTAAGAAATAAGATGATTGGATGTTTTAATAACTTGTTGGAATCATCAATTCCTCATTAAATGGTTAAAGCAGTAAGTTGACAGGAAGCGGCTCTAACATGACCTCACACAGCGTCTCAAAGCGCCTGCACGTGCTCCCTCCGCTCCGCTCCACATCACGTCTGAGCCCAGCACCGGCTCCTTCAGCCGGAGTCGTAAAGTGGAGCCGTAATGGAGACGAGCACAGATATGATCATTTTACACAGAGATTTTATAGCGATTGAAGCTGGCGAAAAAAAAAGAAGAAGCTTTGCGTCTGCGGAGCTCTGGGGAGGCATGAAAGTGATGAGAGAGGCACATTAACATCCTGAGCCAACTCCATTATACCTTTACTGCTCTCAGAGCTTCGGCCCAATCTGAAAAGCGGCGCAGGTCTAAACCAGGAAGGAACAACAGCGACAAGACTGACAGGCGGCATCTGGTTAAAGACGGAGAGGAAACGTGCGGCAGACATCTGTCGCCGTGGCCACCGCGCCCTCTCAGTGCAGGAAGTGACCGGGATCAGATTATTGCAGCTTCAGCTTGTTAGATGTTTGATTTGGAGCCACGCTGACATGAAGAATAAAACTGCTTTAATGTTCAATCATGAGGTTTTAAGGAACACAAAGCTGAAAAGATACAAAGTCATCAGTTAGGAGGCGGAAGCTGAGATAAATGGAGATGTAATCAGTCTGATAGTGTCTGAGAGAGAGAAAATAAAACATTCCTGAAAAAAACGATTGTGTAAATGATGCAGGTTTAATTATTGGAGTTTCTACTTCCTGTCGCGAGGCCTGCAGCTATTTTCAGGCCTGGACTGAACAGAAACGTGAAGCGCTGATCAATACGTTCCCGCTGGTCGGCTGGTGAAGCGTCTGCCCCTCCTTTCATTTCAGAGAGACCTCAAGAAAGGGATTGATTTAGTGGGGAGGGAGAGCAACTTTGGTTTCCTCAAGGTCTCCAGGAGTTTAGATGGTTACCACACGAGGACAAACTATCAAACATATAATGATGTTACAGGTGAGGAGCCACAGATCCATCACAGCTCCATCACAGCTCCATCACAGCTCCATCACCGCTCCATCACCGCTCCATCACGGCTCCATCACCGCTCCATCACCGCTCCATCACAACTCCATCACAGCTCCATCACAGCTCCATCACCGCTCCATCACCGCTCCATCACCGCTCCATCACAACTCCATCACAGCTCCATCACCGCTCCATCACCGCTCCATCACCGCTCCATCACCGCTCCATCACAGCTCCATCACCGCTCCATCACAGCTCCATCACAGCTCCATCACCGCTCCATCACAACTCCATCACAGCTCCATCACAGCTCCATCACCGCTCCATCACCGCTCCATCACCGCTCCATCACAGCTCCATCACCGCTCCATCACAACTCCATCACAGCTCCATCACCGCTCCATCACCGCTCCATCACCGCTCCATCACCGCTCCATCACAGCTCCATCACAGCTCCATCACAGTTCCATCACAGTTCCATCACAGCTCCATCCCTCAAAACTCAGACCCTCCTGACACATCAACGGGCTCAGATCAGATCAGTCCAACTCAACCAATCAGGGGTGAATCTCATTGACCTAAGACTCAAATCACTGCTAACAACTCAGTGATGACAGCAGAGGCGTCTCCCTGCTTAGTTTGTTAATTGGAATTCCTCAAAGTGATTTGTTTGGCTTCGCCGGCGTGAAAGGAAACAGACAACCATCCAGCCTCCGCTCCCTCGCCTGCCTCTCTTTGTTTGTATCCCAGAGAAATAAACTCCGTCTTGCTGTGTCAACCAAATACACAAACCCTGCCATCATGGCTCCGGCAGAATGTTATCAAAACCCTAATTGTGACAGAACGTGGCTCAGATCTGCAGGCTCTCCCTCCTGCCGCTTCCTGCCGCTTCCTGCCTCTGACGCCGGCTGTGGATTTGTCCGGCTCACAAAGCGACAGTGACAGTGTGCTGATACCTACTTCAGCTCCGTTTAGATTGTTCTCAGAGGACGTGGATCCCATGGCAACTCCTCCAGCTGACTTCTCCCTCTGTGTATCTTTGATCACCACTCTTTCATCTTTTGTGAGGCTGGGATTGGCACAGAATTGCTGCATGGCATGATATATGACATTCCATCTCAGAGGCGTATGAAAAATAAATTAGATTTCCCTCCACCGTTTCCTGATCAACACCCCTCCCCCCTCCACCCTCCCTCCGCTTCCTTTCATCATACCTGCCTCGCTCACTCGCTCGCTCCTCAGCGCTGACACACACACGCACTGACACACACACACACACACACACACACACACACACAGACACACACACCAGAGCTAATGTATATAATTTTGTTTTAAATTCTCTTTTTTTTTCAACAAATGTAAATGAACTTTAAGCAGCAGTTGTGCCGGTTAAGTGCTGCACACAAATGGATCATAATAACAGAACATCCGCGACTCTCATGATGTTGCCATGGTTCCCAGGCCTCAGCTAAGGACCAAATCGCCGGGGTTCTGAACAAAATGACTTTAGATCGCAACGCTCTCCAAATTTGTCTCACAAGCCGCATCTGGAGCACCAAATCCAATGTGGACCGGCCTGACCTTTCAAATGTGCAACCAATGAGAGAACGAGGTGAATCAGATGGAAGAAGAACGAGAGCCAACACAACAGAGAGCAGATGGAGCTACCAGAGTTTGTAAGATGGGCTTTAGTTTCTGCTCAGATCTGAAACGGGAGGCTGAATGTGTGGACTCTGCATGTTGGGTTCAGGTTTTGCCGTCAGCATTCCGCTCGGCGCGCTGGACGAAGAGCTTAGCACGACTCGATTATACCGCTGATCGTGCGTGAGCGACTCCGACTCCCGGCTGCCGCAGTCGTTTTTCTAATCTGCTGCCACTTGAACACATTTGTGCCAGGATGGAGTGATGTTATCCCACTTCTCTCAAAGTCCTTTATCTTTGAGTTTAAAAAGCCAACGTCATCATGTGAGGCAGAAAGAGTTCCAGCTGAAGCCTTGTTCATGTTAGGGAGGAGGAGGAGGAGGAGGAGGAGGGAGTGTGAGGAGGCATATCAGGTGAACAAGTTCACTGCTGGAGTGGACCTGGATTAGAGACGCACATGGAGTCAGGACTCAGTCACCGCACATTCGGATAATGTGTCCATGTTGTATGAGTCAACGAGCCTGCGGTACGTCTGAATGTTCAACGTTCTGAATACATTTGCATCTTCTCTGACTCTAAACGATGACGGCCTGAGCTGGCGTCCATGCGTCAGACTCACAGCTTCCATCTGTGTTCATACTATCAAGGCTGCTGCCAGGAATTCTGATCCCCTTGACAAAATATTAACAGCCATCCTTGACAAAATAAACAACCGCCATGCCCGGGATGATCCTGCTCGGCTCTCCGCTCGGCTCCGGGCCCCCTGAAGGTTCAGACTTCCAAGGTTTCCCCCAGACAGATTCGGCGGCCCTGGCAGAGGACTAATCTGCAGTCCGGGCACGGCACAACGGCCTCTCCATGCACAGAGCAGCTCCCGTTACCGCCCCCCTGAGGTCCAGAGTCTCTGTCAGAAGCCAGTAAGTCACCTCCCATCCAGCGGGGTCAGCTAAACGCTTCTAATGACGCCGCTTTGACATAAACGCCTCAAATAAGGAGGCAGCAGCAGCAGGAGTTATCACAGCCAAACACACGCTCCCCTCCCTGCTCAGATAACATTATGCATGTGCAGTTAGTCAAACGTTAACATTTACTGTACGGGCGCAGCGTATTCATTAATGTGTCACTCCGGCAGGATCGAGTTCTGAAAGGTGGAACTAATTGAAACAAAGCATGATGGATTTCGCAGGACGTCTGCAGGAGGAGGAGAGGAAGCGGGAGCGGGAGTGCGGAGCTTGTCGGAGCTCCACGGGTCAAAAATAATTCAGCGATCGTCTAAAAATACATCTTTATTAGACGAGCCTGTGCAGGTTGAGCTTCCTGCGGTTGAACTTCTTCGCCTTTGTGCTAAAACGTGACGCAGGCAGGAGGAAATAGACTTTAAAGAATCAGCGGCGGCGTCGTCACGACCAGACGACCCATTCTGACGCTGCTCAGGTTAGAGACTCACACTGCTAACATGAGGGGTTCTCAAAGCTGTGGCACGAGGCCCAACAGTGGTACACGTGTAATCTCAGGAACTTCTGTGGTGAATGAGTCACACAAAGTCACTAAGAGTGCTGGTAGATACAAGTAATGACACTACTACATGTGTCAGCGAGTTTCAAAACATTGTATCCAATATTTCCATGGCGACTTCTGCTCTAACTGCTGCCAAACCTTATTGAAACACACTCACACACACACTGGGGACGAACTTGCCAACACAATACTACTTCTCTCCTGAGCATATCCCAGCATGCAACACTCTGCAACTCACTGCAACCTTGTCATCTTGCTCAGCCTTATGGGGAACACAGTCCATACACACACCTTCATCATGCTACATCATTTTACAACAAACAACAAACAGACTGTGATCGTTATGAATAAACACAGATTTCCTGGTGAATGTTCTGTGTGTTTGCTTTGGGAGCAGCTCGTGTTTGTGACTTCATCTCTTGAAGAAGCTTTAATGAAGTTAGTTACTTTTCCGGAGCTCGAGCTACTTCATTAATCACCGGCGTGTTGAGGGAGGGAGAGATTGAGGACAAGGACGAAGAGCGACGCTGACTCACATTCGACTGTGTGCCGCTTGATTTACAAACTCTATTTATAATAACGAGATCTTCGCGTTTTGCTCAGATCTTCCTCATTTCCCCTCGCTCCTCTGACCTCCACAGGCTCAACCATCACACAGACGAGGCATGAAAGCTTCTTTTGATCACTTTGCTCAATCATACATATGTATTGTTGTGCAGTTGAGTTTGTCTGTAAACACTTTGCCAATTAGCTGAGCTGAGCAGTAACACATGGGAGTTTTTGTTTATTTGGAAAGTGTTTTGCTCCTGGACGCCGCTGTCTCACCCTCCACCCTCCGCCCACACCGCCCATATAAGGCAACATGAACACAGAGAAACAAACCCTGCGTTCAGGCGCTGAACTTGGTTGAGACAAAACATCAAATATCACTTTTAGGCGTAGGTGGGCAATTACACAATGATAGAATGTAATTTAAAGCACTTAACACACAAACAGGCTTCTGGAACAGAGCAGAGGAAAGGTAATCTTCCTGTCAGGCATCATTACGGTGAAACTCAGAATCATCAAATTCACATGGAAGCGTTGTAGATTTTGTGAAATCTCTCGTTTCTTTTCAATCCTGAGCAAAGAGGAAGAGAGTGGACGAGCAAAAGTCCATAAATCGCTTTTTATAGTGTTGTAGGCTGGAGTATTGTGGCTCTGCCTTCAGCTTTCTGTCATCATTATCACCTTAAAGTCCCCTGAATGGTGAGATCCCGCCCCAGGCTCCAGGTTGGTTTGCATTATTTGCGATAAGAAAGGTCAAGGACGTAGAAAGATCATTTCAGGCTCTGAAAATACTCCAGGAGAGGAAATGAAACCTGGAGAGAAAGAGGACAGCTTACCTATATCCTGCAGTATTGTGCCATATGGTCCCTCTGAACAATCTCAAGGCCGCACAGAGTAAGACGATCAACCGACCTACAGGAAGAAGGAGAAGAGAGATGTCAACAAAACTGTTATCCACGTTTCACTATCTCATCTGTGGAAAGGAGAGCTTTGCCTTTGAGGAGGACATGAGAGTGAGGAGAATAAAGTCTTTGTGTGAGGATGAAACCACCTTGAGACCTCAGTATCACACGCTTCTATCTGCCATCCTGCTCAAGAGTGAGTCAAGTACGTAACCTCCGTCTGTGAAAGAAGCTTTGTGCTCCTGTGTTTGGGTTTTTAGATTTAAAGAAAGACAAACACTGAAAGAGTTCAGCTGGATGGACAAACTTTCAGGTCCTGTGAATCAAAACAGGTCTGGCTGCAGCAAAGACCTTTAAATCTGGATGACATCACTTTGCTTCCTCACAGCTAAAAGGAAAATAAAGTGGAGTCGAGGCAAAGGAGGTCAGAAACGTGAGGCCATCTCGTTTGAATCCAAAAACCCTTCAGAGTCCCCTCCACTTGTGGGCCAATGTGGACGCTGTCAAAGGCCTGAAGCTGGATCTGATCCAGGCTGCAGCCGAGGCAGGAGGCAACAATTACTGTCCGGTTCAGCAAACTACAATAACAACAGATAAAAGCAACTTCAGGGCTCATTAAGAAGAACCTCAATGTTCCAAACCCAGCTGATCTTAGCTCAGAAAACAATACCTACAGATTTGGCAACAGCATAGTGATGAATAAACTCGTTTTCCTGCACCGTGCAGCTTAAGACATGTAGCTAACTGCTAACATGCTAACCCTGTTTCCTGTTGGCTAACCTCAAACTCAAGACGCCACATTAATATTTCATGATCGTTTCCAGCAGCACTTAGATCTCATAAGACTAAAATCGCTCCGTCTCCAGAGTCACCTGTTAAAAACAGATCATTGATCGATTTGATCAGTTTCTATTCTTCTCTAAACTCCAGAAGGACCCTGGAGCGTTTACATGTTACATACGTGTTCACTATCCTGGTTCTAAGCCGTCTAATGTTCAAGTAACGTCATTATCTCTCACCCAAACAAACAAATAAACCACCGCAGAGAGAGAGAGAGAGAGAGAGAGAGACAGAGAGAGAGAGAGAGAGAGAGAGAGAGAGAGAGAGAGAGAGAGAGAGAGAGAGAGAGAGAAAGAGAGAGAGAGAGAGAGAGAGAGAGAGAGAGAGAAAGAGAGAGAGAGAGAGAGAGAGAAGATTTGATTGCTTTATGGGAAATGGTTCAAATAAAGCACAGCGGGTCGTTTGTTTGAGGCTCCGGCTCCCTAGCGACATCATCATGATCTCTGCAGTGATTGAGCTCACATTATTCCTCCTTTTTCACTTATTTTCATGGCCGGTTGTCCTACAAGCTGTTTGCCTCGCTAATGCACACAGAGAGAGAGAGAGAGAGCTGTGCTGTTTACTCTGCGTGCGTGTGCGTGTGTGTGTGTGTGTGTGTGTGTACATGTATGTGCCTGCGTGGGAGTGAGCGTGGGCGTGTTCGTGTGCTGCACGGCGGTGATGTTTGTGCTTGGAGTCTCAGATAATTCACGAGGAGCATTTAGAAACATCACAATAATAACACTAATAATGATCAAATGGAATAAAAGCAATCACATTAATGAAAGACTACAAAGTAAAAGGTTAGAGTGCAGGAATAATTTACTTATGATTTTGTAAAATGCTGCAGCAAACTCAAAGGTTTGAAGCCCGAAGAGTGAAAGGAGCAGAGACTTGGATCAGATCTCCGGTCTTCTGAGGTCCTGGCAGCCGTGTGGATCTGAGTTCTGACCCTGAGACCCGAGAGTGAACCCGTGAACCCAGAGGACCTGAGGGGTCTGGATGCTTCTAACAGCGGGGGAAGAGGAAACCCAATCCACAAGCTGGGGAGGTTTAAATCAGGAGGTTTGTATGAATGGAGGCTCTGCAGCAGCATGAGGTCGCTGCATGGCTCCTCAGAGTGATGAATGAGCTTGAACACGTGCCGCATTCTGACCATTCAAGGTGAAAGTGAAGAATGGCGTCCTCCTCCTCACTGGACTTCTCTCCCATTGACTGTGAACGTCTTTGTATTCCGCTCAGTGCTGGAGGTGTTTGAACACTCGGCTCCGCTCAAATGTTTGCTCGCCCACGCAGGAATGACACCATCCAAACTTTGCAGTCAATGCTGCCTCGCATTCACACACTCGCTCTCACTTCATCTGCTCTCCTCTACTGCCCCCCCCCCACCTCCTCCCTCTCTCTGCCCCCCTCTCTCACTCTGTCTCTCTCTCTCTCTCTCTCTCTCTCTCTCTCTCTCTCTCAGGGGAATCATGATGCACCTCGTTCTCTCGGTTCAGATTCATGGCTCTGTCTTTCTGCCCACCCTGTCTCCCCCCACTCCCCTCCACACACACACACACACACACACACACACCCCTCACACAGGATGTCAGTTTGACGAGCCAGAGACTCGCAGCACGCCCCCAACGCCGCTTTGATTCCCGGGCCTAGATCTCGCTCATAAGCGTCGACGAGGGGACACAGGGAGAGAACAATCTGAGGCTCCATTTATAGCCGCTCCCTGACGGGGCTCAGGCTGTCAGCCGCCGTGTTAACAACGCCAACACAGGATGCACTCACTCACCGAAGAGAGCGGAACTTTACCCAAACCTTTCCTGACTGGAATATTTAACGGCTCAACCTTCACCGCCTGAGCGCCTGCAGAAGGTGGATGATGACGCCGATCAGCTATTTGCCCGTCCGCCAAGTCATTATTAGCTTTAAATGAGCCGCAATCAGAGAATCTAAATAACTGATTATTGACCCGCAGGCTTCCACTGTCTCTATTAGCTTCTTTAAACCGTTCCATTTGCAGACGTTGCCGGGAGCCACAGGCGCTCGGCGGCACGCGGAACACGCTGACAAAATGACTGAGGGAATTGGGACTTTCCAACACACCAGTGGAGAATAACGTTTCATTACAAGCACAACAAGACAATTAATAGCCTCCATAATACAGAGGAAGTCTCTTTGCAGGCTTCATCAGCAGCTACAGTACAAATCTGAGCACATAAACTCTGATGTCTTCTGCTTTTTACGCTCCATACTCAACTGCAACTCCTTTATTTACCAACTGATCACTGCTGGAGTTGATGCTGCATTCAGGCGCTGTGGGACACTTTATATGGTAGAAATTGCAAACGTACAGCCGCCCGACTCGTACCCAGAAGTCATGAAGTGTTCTGACTCGACTGAACTGTTGACATTTAGTGGCTCCGTTAAACCTTTAGAGCTGTGGAGGAAAATGTTCTCCTAGATCAAGACGCACAAAACAATATGTTGTGTTTCTGTACATAAACGGGACAAAGGCAGCATTCTGCACCTCCGTCTGACGGGTTTGGGTTGTTTCTTCCGAACTCACTGAGCCTACCTCACCCTACGCACGCCCGTACAGTTTGCCATCTGGAACAAACGCAGCACAACCACCAGGCTGCAGCTTCATTGTCACATTGCAGACGTCTAGGCTTGGTGCACAAATACGTACAATCAGGGTTTAGTATCGTAGACACTCATCTAGTCCAACTCTAAACTCAGTGGAATCTGAAGGATGGATGGATTAAATGTTAATATATTTATGGATAATGCAGTTCTTCTTCTTCTTCTTCTTCTTCTTGAGTCATTAAGCTGAAGATAATTACTAATCAGGGAAAATCAATCCCCGTCTCTGAGTGTAGACCTTCTGAAGCCCTTACTGAGATTGATTTACCGTCTGAATGGAAGCAGAGCTGCAGCGGGCATTGATCAAACACCTCAACACGACAATAACCCATCATGTTTCCCTACATCTGCTCGGTTGCCACGTTGGTTTTGTGGCTGGTATTAAATGTCGCAGCGTTAAAGCTTGAGCTGCAGTGTTGACGTGCTTATTGGAAATCTAACTCAGGTTATTACATCGGATTAAACCATCCAATCTCATTTCTTTCACGCTTGCGTATCAAACTCCGGGCTCGAGCCGTCCATTAGGATTCAGCCGTGATACACCCTGTCCTGTTTTCACTCAGAGCAGGCGGTGTGCGGACGGCGTGGAGGCACAGACACGCACGCCGCCTGCTGCATCTCGCGGAAGGGAAAACAGATAATTGCTCGAGATATATGAAAGCCAACGCCTTGGAGATTACACAGCCATTATGAAGTGCCCTTTGCCCGAGAGAGTAGACTGTTTGGTGATTCATGTTGATGTGAAGCCATTAAACTGGAATATATCTGTGGAAATGGAACGGAAATGGAACAAAATCTGACAAATAATCATTACGGTAATGAGCGGCAGACAAGTGGAGAGAAGCTGAAGTTGACTTTTAGGTTGGGACAGCGTTTAGTTAGGCTCAGCCTCATCCTGAGCTCAGGCTCATGCGTCACAGCAGGTGAAGCCTTCATGAGGACGTGTGTGTGTGTGTGAGTGTGTGCAGCAGCTAAAGGCCTCATTCATCTTGATTCTCAGGGCAGAGAAACAACAAGAGCACAAACCTCACAAGATGATGATGGACTGCAACAGAACCGCCCCAAAACCTCAACTACCTCCTGTGGCCAAAATTACATCAAGGTTTTACTGTAGACATGAAACTATTCTATTGATTTCAAAAGCATTTTCAGTCTTTTATTATAAGTGAGGGATCCATAGAATGTTCTGGAAGCAAGTGAGTCGCTTTGCATTCCTAACATTCACTCTGGCTTTGAGCGCCAAACCTGCCTCAGAGGATTAGAGCTGAATTCTAACGGGGTGAAGTTATTTTTCTGAGCCGAGCGGAGAATTCCACAAACCTCTGAACCAGCTGGGTTGAGCTCCGGAGGCCCAGAACCTTGGCTCCTAATTAGAGCCCAGGCAGGTCCCTGATGAAAAGACATCGCCTGCTTTAGATGAATACAAATGCTGCACACCGCTTCGTCCTGTATTCACACACACACACACACACACACACACACACACACACACACACACACACACACACACACACACACACACACACACACACACACACACACACACACAGTCCCTTCGTCCGCTCCCTTGATTTGTTCAGAAAGCTCAGACCAACACATTTATCCACGGCCCCTTGATTTCCTGTTCTCCTCAGGTGTGTGAGCTGCTGGAGGGCAAAGGGACTTGAACCCTTCACCGACTCTGACTGGTCTGCCCTTTCACACAGCGAGGCAGTAATAAGATAGCAGCGTGCTAATTAATGCTGCGGCGTTGCGAATTAGCTTCCCCCTTATCGCGGCGCTGATTTATGCTTCGCGGCGTGTCGTTAGCGCAGGTTTTTGTAAACGACCCCCCGCTGTGCTTTATTAGTCAGTAATTCAATTTATCCAAGTTGAGTGGAGTGTGTGATAAAAGGGGCTGGAGCACACAGCGTGAGCCACAGCTACGCATCACTGAGCCTCCACAACCTGGATCAGGCTCAGCTTCACAACCAGAGAGGCTCAAGCAAAGGCCGCCTCCTCATCCTCCTCCTCCTCTTCCTCAGACATGCCTCATCAAAGAGTGTGGCTGATTTAAGAGAGAAACGAGGGTCTGTGCGACTTCCCCCTGCCACCCTGTCCTACATTACGTCTCCCGCGGTGACGCGTAATCGCATTTTCTCACGGGGGCTCCAGCGCCCGCGAGAAAAGACTTTATCGAATTCTCACACATTGTCATTATGCAGCCCCACGTGCTCCGAGCCGCCGTATCTGCAGCCTCTTAGCCAGCCGGAGCCCAGGCCCTGAACCACACACTCATCCTCACGCCGACCGCGCTGCAGATAAGACACCAGGGCGCAGAGTGGCAGTGTGTGTGTGTGTGTGGTTGTGTGGCTGTGTGTGTGTGTGTCAGTCTGTTCCGTAGGTGAGCACGTTGTAATTTAAGGAAGAATCAGCTTTGCTTTGTTTGTTCGGCGTCACCTCTCTGCTGCGGCGCTGATTGATGGAGCTCAGCCGTGATTCAGTTTGTGCTCACTTTCGCTTGGAAAATTGCATTTTTGAGGAGCTGTCAGCTCAGTTTCCACTTCCAAGTGGCTTGGTTGCATATTTGCAGGATGTCGGCGTCTCTCTGTCTCTGCTGGTGAAGACTCAAACAAAGGACAGACTGAGAGACACTGAGAGGTAGAACTTCATCAGCTACGGGAGCTAAAGCTAAAGAATCTTTACCAGACCGGGCAACGACACATTCAGTGCTTTAAAGGTCTCCACTCTTCTGCTTCACTAGCAAACAACAAACAAAGCTTTAAAAACTGTTGAGCAACTGAAAAATGATCTTGTTTTTGGCAGAATTTCCACGGATTTTGTTTGAAATGTCAAAAAAGCAGTAAAATCATCTTTTTTTTACAATTTTGAAAAAAAAAAGATAATCTCCCTACATGCTAATGAAAATGTTCCAACGCAAAGTATTTCTTCATTTGTTTGTATTTTCTTTCCAGTGCATCTCCTCAGGTGGCCGATGAAGATGAAGCCAAACTCAGCTGACCGAGTTCAGGTCTAATCCAGCTGCTCACACCTGCATGCAGCCTGTGGCGGTCCTAGTCTCACCCCGCTGCTCATCTGGCAGCTGGAGACGCTTTCCTAAATCCTGAAAGTACTTAAAATACTTTGAAGCCTTTAATCCAGTGTTTACTCTGCAGTGTTCCTCATCCTCACACACTGGATGAAGCTGCAGCTCCATTAGAGGAGGAACAACGTGTCTCAGCCTGTGTGACACAGGTGGAGCGACCATCTGGAGCACAGATTGTCTTTATTCACCGAGAGCTTGGTGGACATGTGGGCCAAAGCAAACACGTCCCGGGTGGGTTTGAGTGGCGGCGGGTGTGGAGGGGGGGGTTAGGGGTGTCGGACCGAGAGCCCGGTCGCTCTGTGTCATCTCTGTATTGTTCCCGCGGTCCAGACGGAGCGGAGAGTCGGCGTGAGGAGCTTTCATCCTGACTGGGTCAACTGAGGGAAGGGAAAAGCCGAACGCAGCCGAGCAAAAAATGCAAAGGTTGAAAAATTGAGAGAAAAGTAAAATCCCTGAAGCAGACGTGGCCAAATGCCCTGAATTGACTCGGTGAGTTGGCAACGTTACAGCTGCTGTCAGCGCGGCAATTTCCTCCAACATCTGCTGTTATGTAGCGACATAATCTCACCAGAACGCCGCCCCGATGTCGTTACGGCTCGGCGACTCGCAGACACAAGATCTGGACCTCATTTACTGGCTCACCTGCCCAAGGATTCAAGCTTATTCTGGTAATTACCCCCTTTTTAGGTTTTTAAAGAAGGTACAAGTGGGCGTGAGGCCTGCAGGGGAGGGAGACGGCACAGGCAGGCGGGGGCGGAGAGACTTGAAAGCGTTTCTATTCCTTTTCCATTCACAGTCGGCTCGACCTTTGAGGAGAATTGAATCGTTAAAGAAACACAGCGAGACATTCTGGGGTTTTTAACGAGGAGGAAGGATGAGAACACGAGAACAACCATAAGCAGTACGAGTCGAGACTTCAAACACCTCCACTGTGCCGGAGCGGAGTGGAGGGGAACCAGGGAGGCGAGGTGCTGTTAGATCCACCTTGAGAGGCTTTAATGTGCAGAGAACGGCTCTCCGCTACGTCAGAAAGCTTAAGGGGCCACTGGTGGAAGAAAAAAGAGGAAAAAAGGGATTTCAAGAACAAAGTTCAGATATAAAATCATTTAGTTTGAGGTTGTGATGTTGGGATGTTGGGAGGATTCAAAGACGACAGAACAATGGAGCCAACGCTTCAAATAAGAACTCTCTGTGTTTCCTTGGATTTCTCTGAATATTACAAATTCTCAAAACAAAGGAAAAATCGCAATTATGTGAAAGCAACACTCGCATCTTCTGCCTGAAGGAGGATAAAATATAAAATATTCATAAAGGAAACTTGATGGATGAACTCCTGCTCATCATGAGGGATCAGAACCATGTTGTATTTGAAAAAGACTCAAAACAAGAGAGTAACAAACGTAAACAACAAAGGAGCTGAGGAACTCTTAGTGCCTGTCTGTGACTCTATGTGTTACAGCTCTATGTTTCTGTGTCACATCCTGATTGAGCTGCAGGACGGTTGGACGCTTGCTCACTTCCTGTATGTACTCTGTGTTACCGTGCAGATCTACACAACGACTTTCAGCATAACTTCAGGTTTGGTCAGTGCGTTGATATTCTAATGAGGTCTCAACCGCTCGGATTCATAACGGGAGTCTGTTTTCTTCTGCCAAGTGCTGGTGGATCTTTACCTTCTGGCTGAGGAGCCTTCAGTGATATAATTATCAGACCTCTTCCTTCTCTCTATACGATGTTACATAATGACCCTGTGAACTGGTGAATGGAAGTGGGAATCACATCAGAGGCAGAGCGCGTCGAGCCCCTGCACCTCAGAGTATAAATAGCAGGACAGCAGCGACGTACAGCAGCGAGTCAGAAGGCAAACGCTCCTCAAAATCACGACCATAATGAGGAGTGGGATCTTGCTGGGTGACACATGCGGCAGGAAGTGTGAAGCAGGAGGAGACGACGCAAACGTGAGGACGTGTGTTTGTCCCGGGCGTCGCAGAGGGACAACATAATGACAGAGCTTTTTCTTTAATACGCAGCTTTTCTGAGACGTGACATTTATAGGGCAGCCATAATGGAAACCATGCCAACAGGCGAGGGCGCCGAGATGTCATTCTGTAATCACACGTTATTATTTGGCATTCGGCGATATCCCGAAAAGTAACAATTGCTTTTTGTGGAAAGGTGAAGGATGAGTCAGCGGAGATGGAAGACTCCGCCGCACAAACCCGGCGCCGCCATTATGTTTATTAGAGACGCAATGGGCCCCGATCTGTCACACAACTCTGCAATCTGTCAACCGGGGTCAGAAACCTGCTGCGTCTCTGTGAGGGGACTTTCTCTGGGAGGAAGCAGAGAGACGCTGGTTTCCTGTCCGCAAAGCAATCAGAGGGCCGCACTTCCTTTACAGCAACTCAGTGTGAAAACAATCAAACCAAAGATACCAATGCTCTTTAACAGGAAGTCAAACTAGCAAACCATCATACTTATCAAGATACGTGTTCCTACGCTCGTTCACATGTCAACATCTCATCACCTTCAGTCTCAACCACAGAAGAAGAAATGATACAATGAAACAAAAGCCTGGCCAGCGATGATTCACGCCCCTCAAACTCCTCTGCTTTTTTAGTTTAGCCGTGTTATCCTACGATGTTCCAGGAGCGGGCGAGGCGCAGCAGAGGCAGGATTAGGAGCCGCTCAGGTCCTGATCGCCCGATAGCTGTTCCTATGACGACACACCGGGGCTTTAAAGGGGGAAATGTACACAATAGCTCACAGGTAACTTCAAAGCCAGGGTTATGCTGCACGCTAATACCCGGCGCTCCGCTCATCTAGGAGCTGGAAAACCACGTCTGTATTCCTCCGTGGGAACCCTGGGCTGAGTTTAAGGAGGGAACGCTGCAGAAGAACATAAAGAATAACGGGAGAATGCAGAGATACACAACACCCCGAGGCTCCACCTGCAGTATGAGATCACACACACACACACACACACACACACACACACACACACACACACACACACACACACACACACACACACACACACACACACACACACACACACACACACACACACACACACACACACACACACACACACACACACACACACACACACACACACACACACACCTGCAGCATCTCCAGCAGCTCATATTGATCTCAAACAGCTTACATTTTGCTCTTCAGCCTTGGTTGGTTGAATAGAATGTTTTTTCCTCCTGCAGTTTTGGCAAAATGGCGTCGACAGAAGGTCTCTGCGAGCGTCTTTGTAAGCTGTGCGGGGTTTTCGGTCCTGAGTTGACAGAGACATCAAACTCCTGACACGTTATCGTACGTGGCAAATTCATGACATCCGCACACGGCCGCCCGCCGCCCCCCCAAAGATGAAAGCGGCGAGCCTGCTACACGGCTGGCGAGGGGACGGGCTGTACAGTAACGAGAGCCTTGGGGTTCCGGCTTAATGAGGAGGATTAGAGGAGCGCGGTGGGACTCTGGCACATCTGTAAAGGAGCGGCGGGGCCCGGGCGCACCGCAGCGCCCCAGTTTGTCAGACGGAGGACGCAACCGACGCGACCCGGAGCCGCTAAAATTAGACCGGCAGACGAGGCCAGATTGGAGAAGCTGACAGCCGCAATCAATAGATGGCGCCGTTGATATTAACTGGCTATCATCTTTTGCGATGCCCTGCTGAGACGGAGAGGAAGGAGGGAAGCAATTCCCCGTTTTTGACAAGGACGATGTGTCTCTCTCAGCGCTGGAGACATTAAGGCTTCATTTGTTAGTGCAGACGTTATGTGTGTGTGTGTTTAGTTGGCGAGTTTATCCCGGGCGATCAAGCACACGAGCCAACAACGAGCCCCCTCCAGGTATCTGACCGGTGCAGGCGGCGAGGGGACAGATGGAGGAGGAGACACCTTAGTGGAGACAGAGACAGTTAGACAGACGGCTGCTTTCTCCTGGAATTACCCCAAATGCTGCGACAGGAAGTTCATCAATTCAGGCCTGTGGCTGTCAGAATGGAAGAGATTTGTAGGTGGATAAACGCCACAAACTCCATTGACGGACTTGAGGAACTGTAGGAACTTTCTTATTCCAGAGAACCAAGTAGAGAATCAGGGAGTGTACATAATAAAGTATTTATCTATAGAATCAAGGCCTTGGTTCTTCATCACAGTCACTCTGCTTTGTGTGGCCTGGTTGTAAATCGGTGCCTTAAGGAAACGAGACCTTCATCTGGAGAGTAAAACTGGACACAGCGATTGTAGAGGCCGATGAAGAAGACTGACAAAGAGGACGATTTGGCTGGCAGGTTCTCTCTCTCTCTCTCTCTCTCTCTCTCTCTCTCTCTCTCTCTCTCTCTCTCTCTCTCTCTCTCTCTCTCTCTCTCTCTCTCTCTCTCTCTCTCTCTCTCTCTCTCTCTCTCTCTCTCTCTCTCTCTCTCTCTCTCTCTCTCTCTCTCTCTCTCTCTCTCTCTCTCTCTCTCTCTCTCTCTCTCTCTCTCTCTCTCTCTCTCTCTCTCTCCCTCCCTCCCTCCCTCCCCCTGGTCTCTTAGGTACCATTAAGTCAGGCTCAGTTCACAGCAGCACATTGGGCCGCTCTATAATTAGACTCTGTAAAGACACAATGAGCTCTGCCGATGACTTTTCCCTTCTCAGTGGCCAAACACAAACTCACTGAGCTCCTTCCAAAAGGGGTTCTGCTCTATTGCTCCTCTTTGTTCCCGTGGTAACAGTGGCGATGCTTAGAGGATAAAGGCCCTGCCAACCCCACTTCACTGCTCCAAGACTCCAAAAAGTATGTTTTTGTCGCACTGTGGGCATCTTCACACTCTACAGAATGTGTGTGTGTGTGTGTGTGTGTGTGTGTCAGGGTTCAGACAGGAACATCCAATATGTGCCCTCTTTGGCAAAATCAGCCCCAATTCTCCCGGCAGATTGCGTTGTGTTCCTCTCTTAACAACCCAAATCATTACTGTCCATTTCTCCCAGAGTTCAGCTCCTCACCTGGACTCCATCTCTGCCCCCCCCCAGCCCAGCACCTGACCCCCCCCCTCCCCTCCGCCCCGCCCCTCCCTCCCTACAGCCAAATTGAAACAAGCAGGGATTAACTCAATGTCACGGCAGCTTTGTTCCCTGGATAATGAGGCTATGGGGGAGACAATGAGCTCTGCAGTGACAGCAGGAAATGATGCCAATTTTCTCCCAGAAAGTGAAAGTGATAGGAGGAAAAAGAGGGAGAGAGAGAGAGAGCAAGGGGGAGAGGAGAGAGAGGAGAGAGAGATCCTCCAACTCTGTAAATCACGACACTTTTTGGGTTTTTGCTGAGTGTTTGTCCTGCTGAAGTGATTTATACGGCGAGCGGAGCGGCACAGGATACGTGACAAAACGCTGTGAGGAGGAGGACGAGCGAGGGGATGAGCGGGGCGAACGACGGCACGTTCCTTCACTCTGTTCCCACTCAAAGCGACGCTGCTCTCAGTCATTAGGGAGTTAATGGTTATGGATGTAATATTGGCCTCATTATTCTTAAGTGACTGGGATCATTTAAAATCTCTGACCTTTCATTTGTGAGAGGTTGGTGAATTTTCAGCCAAATAAAGTCGATGTGGTTTCATTTTAGGGAAAGGATCCATGCATCATCATCATCATCATCATCATCATCTTCACCTTTTGATGGAACATAAAGTCTCTCTCTCTCTCATACTGGAGATGTAAGCATTTGGTTTGAATTGAATAACAAATCTCTGTGTAATTCAGTCTCAGTGGTGTTAGGGTGCTCAAGCTGTGGCTCAGGCAACGGGTCGAGATCGGACCGCACCAGAGTTCGGTCAGGTTTGAATCATGTCTTGTAAATAGTATAGACAGGTGAGTCTTTGGATCCAGGTTCAGATCTGGCTTCTGTCAGAGCAGCCAGCATCGCACCTATGGATCTCAAACTGAGACACGACGAGGCATCAACATCAACATTCAACAGACGCTGCCATCCCTCAGCCATTCATCTCCATTAATCCATACAAGTTTGACTTCCTGGATGTACATCACGCTAACATGAGGTTGAACATGCAGATGAAACCCTGAACCTCCACACGCTCTCCTCCTCCTCCTCCTCCTCCTCCTGTGTGAAATGCTTTGGTACTCACAGAAACACGACGCCCTATTCACTCAGGTGTCCAGACGCATATTGACTGGCGTAGCGAATGCTCGGTCAGACTCTCAATGTGTGGATGTACGTCACATTTGTCTCTGTGGCATCGCTCTGGTCACCTAGAGAAAACACAAGAGGACACAGGAGGTCAACGGGAGGACACAAGAGGTCACAGGAGGTCAACAGGAGGACACAGGAGGTCAAAGGAGGTCAACAGGAGGTCACAGGAGGTCAACAGGAGGACACAGGAGGTCAAAGGAGGGCACAGGAGGACACAAGAGGTCACAGGAGGTCACAGGAGGTCAACAGGAGGACAAAGGAAGACACAGGAGGTCACAGGAGAACACAGGAGGACAGGCGGCTCAGTCAACAAGACGGAGATCCGGGAGTTAAACACATCACTTAGGTTTCGCCTGAGCTGCAGAACTCAGGATTATTGAGTAAAGGTTTGCAGAGAGAGGAGAAATGATGTTCAGAGTCAAAGCTGACGTGTGAGCTTCATGTAGCTGATGTCAACGTTCCATTAAACCACTGCACTTCAAAAACACCAACACACAAACATCCAAAGTGCTGCAGAGTGACTGAGTGACGGAGCGAACGCTTTAAAACTCGACTTTGGCTTCTGGGATGTAAACGACAGGCTGAGTCAGACATCAAGCTGCGTCCTGACGCCCGGGCCGGCTCTGCTTCTGCCACAATCTGAAGACTCGAAGGGACACGCCCACTCAAATCATCATGTTTTTCCAACACACTTTCACTAATCATGTCAATAATCCCTCTTGAGTGTTCCTTGAGTTCCGCCTCGTCAATCGCAAAAACAAAAGCTAATTCCATGTTAGCCGCCTGCTTTGACGCGGCGTGACGCACAACACCACTCAGAATGTGCAAAGACATTACATTGGTGCGATTTTCTAATAGCACACAATCTACACAAAGCTCTTCACATGCAACATCTGCACTTATGTCAGTGTTTGCGTCTACCCAGAAGCCACTGCTGCTGCTCGCCTTCATGTGAGCATGAAGGGAAGAGAGGCGACAGAAGCACACTGAGGTGATGTTTGTGTTTGTGTTGTTTAAAGCGATCTGTGTGTTCTGGCTCCGGGCTGCAGCCGCCCAGTGTAAACACACCAAAGCACTAACCGCAATTAAGCGTCCTCGCCGCAGAACGAGAGCGGGAAAAACAAGGTCGCTCTCAAGGTCGACGTGTGCCTGAGGCCGATCTCCACGACGACGGAGACGTTGGGCTCCACTGGAGTCTGAGGGAGATTCACTCCATGAGAGGAAACCCAGGAAACTATAAGGCTACATTGAACCGCAACACTTACAGAAATGCAGTACTTTAAATATGATAATATATGCCCAATCAGCAACTCACACCTGTGGACGTAACCCTGGAAACCTGGGAAGAATTTACATCATCTAGAATAAAGGTGGAGTCTTCGGAATAACTCAGTGTTCCCGTCTTTAAATCATTCCCATGTTTAAAGTTATTCCAAACTCACCCTGAGTTTCCGTGTGGATTAAGGTGCTGTGTGTGTGTGTGTGTGTGTGTGTGTGTGTGTGTGTGTGTGTGTGTGTGTGTGTGTGTGTGTGTGTGTGTGTGTGTGTGTGTGTGTGTGTGTGTGTGTGTATGTGTGTATGGAGCTGTGATCAGATATGCAAATTCCAAATCAATGCTGCTTTCATTACACAAACGCTGCCATGTTTCTTCTGCCGGCGTCCATTTCTGATAGTAAACAAGCTCATACACGTCAGATTCCTCAAATGAGACACAAAAAGCTCAAACTTTAGGGGAATAAATGAAGCGGCGCCCTGAACGCTCTGTGAGTCTGGGCCAAGCAATCAATCACAATGTGTCCTGTCACTTAGCCGCCCCTTTAGGGATCAATCAAGGCGCTGTGTGCATGCCAGCAAATCGTTACCAAGCAGAGAGTCGCAGCCAAACGTGGCCCCTGCACGTCCAGCGTTTACACTCAGTAGGATCATCAGAAACATCAGCGTCGCACCGCCGCCGCCGTCGTCCCACCGCCAGCGTCTGGGGGGGATTCAGGTCGTTGGCACGCACAATAAGGTGAGAACATCAGGATGCACAAAGTGTAACAGGGGTGAGAATGAGAGCTGTGAACATCACACACACACACACACACCGAACACACACACACACACACACAGTCGCAGCCTGTTAATTAGGCGACTTAATGCGACTCGGTGTGCAGATTTCCGTGTTCTCGTCGGCTCTTTTCAGATATTTGTTGCGTGGAATAAAGACACTTTTCTCCACTTCTGCTCTCTTCTTTGCTGCAGCACTACCGAGCACAATGGGGGAACTGCTCCGTCAAAATGAGGCGTTCAAGGACGCTCAGGTTGGTCTTTCAAACCGAAAGTTCTGCACGCGTTCCGAGCCGTTTCTAGGCTTTTTAATTGAATCGCAGCCGAGGCGACCTCATCCCAGAGATGTAACTTTAAATAGGTTTTTGTCTTTTATTGCTTTTTATTGCCGATATTATATTTTATCTTCTACATTTAGACTTTCATGATTTCTCTTTTAATCCACTTTTCAATTCTTTGATCTGTAAATGTAACATCCTTTCTTTATGCCTTTGCAAAGCCTGGGTGCTGCTGGAGAACTCAACCTGCCTCTCTTTACTGGGAAAGGATGAGAAAAGCTTAATATGTGGCGTTAAAGATGCACATTAAACACCAAATCTATTATAGATCAGTGTTGTACTGGGAGCACGAGATGCATTTGAGTCTCTCCTCATCTTCTTCAATCAAGGAGCAGGCGAGTTTCATCACGATTCATTTGACCTCCCTGTGTGAAACCTGATAGAACTGTAATTACAGATTTACATTTTAACCTATAGATGTAACGATTCAATCATCAGCATCACAGGGGCCAGAAACACACTTAGATCAGTTCGACCTACTTCCATATTCCTTATTTCCTTACGTCTCAGATCAATGTATGTAAAGTGGAGCGTTGACTTCAGGCCGTCTCCCCTCCAAACGTCCCTGGCCTGATTTGTCACTCTGCTGAGACGGAGGACAAAGGAGGACAAACCCCCGCGTGCCTAATAGCCCAGGTACGTTCTTTAGAGTGAGGCCGCCTCAATCATCCAGACGGGACCTTCTGGAGGTCAGGTGACTCAGTTTGCACCTCAGCACAGACATGCAGGGCTGCGATGTCTTTACAATATGAATGAGCAGACTGGATGATAAAGGGCACTTCCAGGTTCTGTGAAATAAAAGACAATAAGCTCAACTCTCTACATGGCAAACCGGAGGAATGGAGAGGGGGATAGTTACTGTCCTTACCCTGGAATATAGCTCTACAACCCACATGACCAGAGAGGAAGAGTTGACGAAGGTTATCTGTGCTTTGTAACTCGTCTGCATGAACTTGCCTGAGACGTCTCCAGTGTCTTGCTCTGGTCTCTGGTCTCTCTCACGTCTCCTCCTCTGTCTTAAAGTTATTAAATCCTGCACGTGAATCATCAAAGCACCGCCGTGCCGTCGGCCCCGAGCAGATCCAATCCCTGTCTGCAAACACAGCTGTCACACCGACGTGACAGTTTGCTGAGTATCCCATGACATTCTGTGTTGGGGGAGATTTGCCCACGACACCTTCAGCTGTGAATAAGTCGTCTCAGCGCGCCGGGACGCCAGCGAATGCTACACACGTCCCCCCGGCCCCGCTGCTGTTTTGATCTCAGTGCTGGGGTTTGGACCGGCGTCTGTCCCTGTGAATGCTAATGAACGCCGTCTTCAAAGAGACACCGGCTCCTGAAAGATCACCTGCTGCCATCGTGTGTGAGGCAGAATGAAGACGTCCGAACGCGCGGAGCCTGCACATCAAAGCGCCGGACGGTTTTGTTCAGCAAGCGACCCCAAGGAGCCAATGGAGAGAAAGGTTTGCTCCCCCGCTTAGAAGTGAACATGGGGATTAAGCCAAAACACAGAAACACGCCTGGGAAGACTGAGCACATAAATCAGATCTCAGATCTATAATGCGTAGAATGGACCCCTATAGATCCATGGAACACTTGGCCTCTCATCACTCACTCACACACACACACACACACACACACACACACACACACACACACACACACACACACACACACACACACACACACACACACACACACACACACACACACCAACTTTCAGCTGCAGCGTCTCCAGTGCTGATGGGCGAACGGCTCCATACATTTTTTATGACAGACATCACTTCAAACTGTACAGACACTTTTGCATCGCTGTAACACAAACTCTACCCACTGCAGTCAGAGTGACAGCCAGCTGTTTAAAGGCGGCGTGTGAAAGCTGCTGTCACTCCAGGATGATGTGAACAAGCAACTCTTCACACTTTACACTGCTTTAAAGGACTTTACCAGGCCACTACCACTATTTTACTACATTATGAGAGATCAGACAGGTTTTGTACTCAAAGAAATGTCTTAAGGCAGCAGCCACTTCCTGTTACCTAACAGTCCCTGCACATGGCGTGATTATGGGGAATGTGTAGCTGGTGGAGATGCTGCCTTCTTCCCTCCTCCTCCTCCTCCTCATGGTCCCGTGTGTGTAATGTACTCACATGCATCCTGTGTGAACGCTCGGTACATTCTACATGGGGAGGGAAAAGCCATTACATCGCCACTTAACATGCAGGTCCATGTTAAGCACTGATCTTACAGAAACACTCCAACCCAAAAATAAACAGGCGGCGGCGGTGGCAGACAGACAGACAGACAGACGGATGAGATGAGATGAGATGAGATGAGATGAGATCGATGTGGCCCAGATCTCTGCCTGCTCTCTGACAGTGTGATGTATCTCAGGGACCCGGCGTGTATTTATAGTCTCATTTACATGCAAGATATATGATGAGGCCACATAATTGACTGTGGAACTTCAGCCCTGCAGCAGCACATAAAAGATGGAGCGTTCCATCCTCAGGACCAGCACATGAACACGGGGAGAACACGGGGAGAACACAGGGAGAACACGCCTGCCAGGGGAAGAAGATCGAACCTCCACCCCTCCAAAATAAGGTTTGGGAGAAGGTTCAGTCATTAATCTCACTTAAAGCCTGAGAGAAGTTCAGGTTTCCCTTCATCTCTTCTCTTTCAGACATCCAGATCCTCTCCAGTTTGTATCCAGCAGCATGTGTGCACAGCCTCAGACTCCTCGGTGAAGCCTTCAGTATGGGAGGTTGCTTGGCGTGGGTGGCGCTGCTGCGGGGGAAAGGAGGCGGGGGGCGAGACGCTGGCCTCCCGAGGCGGCGGGTCGGCCCTCCACGACAAAGGCTGACATTTCAAAAGGTCGCCTATACAGCAAGGATACGTGCTGGAGGTTCCTTCCTCTTAAACTCCTCGCCGCTCAGAGTCTCCATGAGTCTGTAAATACCAGACAAGGCAAATGGAAACGGAGACAATCTGACAACGGCTGAACGGAAAACACCGAATCTGAAATCTGATCCAGAGCGGATGTGTGTAACCACGCACACGCTTGGCCAAAGACAGCGTGTCAAACTCACTTCCTCCCTGATATCAGGCCATATGCAGATTTTGGTATTCAACATCGCCTCTCCACTCATCTTGGTCTCTAAGTTCCCTTATAAATGTCTCCGTTCATAATGTAAACATGAATAAGCGTTTCCCTTGATGTAAGGGCGCCGTTTGTCCAATGATTCCATCTCTAAAGGCTCCGATGTAGGGAAACAACAGAGTCAATACCCTGGTTTAGACACAATCCCCCCAACAAATCACTACAATCAGTCAAATTGCCTGAGTCTGGCTTTAATGTAAACGTTTGCTCTCCACTTGTCCTTCTTGTTGATGTGCGTCACCAGCCTGTACCTAAGCCATAAATCAGCTCCCATTCGTTCATGTGCGGCTGGTTCCATGACGACGCTGCTGCGCCTACAGGTACATTACGGCTCTCCTGCGTCGCCTCGTTCTCCCGCTCGGCGCTGAGAGGCAGCAGCCAGCCGCACAGGTACATAATGGAGGAGAGACAATTAAAGGTTTCGGGCAGTTAGCTATAATGGCCGCACCTCTGACTGGAGCGGCTGATAATGATGTTGTCTTTGTTCCGCTGTGTGTGTGACACGCTAAGATGCTTCTCTTATTTTATTGTTGCCAGCATGTGGAGATGTTCCCCCGGCTGCGGACCGCATTGTGATGGAATCGTTTCAGCACAGAGCTCATTATTCCCTCTATAGTCTCTGCTTCTACATACCAGGATCTATGTATTGTATTCTGTACCAACTCAGTGTTGTTAGCACAGGATCGTTACTCCGCTCTCACACTCCTAAAGGTCACACTGAAGATCTGTAATTAACTCAGTGATAGATTAGTAAACATGTAATCAGTTCATTAAATGTTTGATCAATGAGTCCAGTCGATGGACAAAACAAGAACATAACAAACAAACAAGCAAAGCCAGAGATGGAAGCACAAACAGCCCTCAGTTCCTCCTTTAGCATTTCACCTGCAGCTTGTTTGTTCCTAACCTTTTCTACCTTTTGTCCTTCTTCACGTGTGGAGTTCTCTGGATTGACTCACGTCTGTTTTTGCTGCTGCTGTGTTTCCTTTCCGAGCTCTGAACAAAGGCTGACCTCAAATGCTGTTTTGAGGTAATAGCATGAGGCAGCTAGGGGGACTCGAACCTCTTTTATCAAAAAGGTTCACGTGTGAACAATGGCAGCAAAATGCAGCAACGTGAATGAGTTCAAAGTGACTGTTCCAGAATAACATCTTATAAATGGGCCACACACACACACACACACACACACACACACACACACACACACACACACACACACACACACACACACACACACACACACACACACACACACACACACACACACACACACACACACACACACACACACACACACACACACACACACACACACACACACACACACACGACAGCCTGGTGGGTAAGTTGTTGTTTCCGACACCCCTCGAACATTAGGCTACACTTAGGCTACACTTCCTGTGATTGGCCTGGAACGCACACAACAGGAAGTAAAGCTGAGGCCGGACACATAAACCGGGGGGGTAAGTTATTCTGCAGCACGTCTCAGCCCCATAAAGACATTCAACGCTCTGCGTGATGACATCATCCGCCTCCCTTATCCTACAGATCAGAGCCACGAGGGGAAGATGTTTCCGTCTTTGCCTCCTGCTGACGTTCCTTTGACGTTTTCACTCGAATACCGAGCTGACGTTGTTTCTCTTGAGTTATATTCAGATCAAACTCTCGTCTCCTCTCTGTACTCGTCTTCCTCCTCTTTGTTGTGGGAAACGCGTGTCAATACATCCAGAATACATCCTGTCACGTGATGCTGCATTTGAGAGTTAATGCATGTTTAGCACCTGAATTTTTGTGATATTTGACTCCTCAATCACAGAATGTATCCTCTCAAGTCCAAAGGAAATAGAGTTTGTCCACATTTCTGACACATAACCACTAATTGTCGTCCCCATCACCTGTATCGACCAACATTTGGCGTCATGTATCAGGAAAACGTCCCCTTTTTTTTACCTGAGCTGTGTTGGATGTAAACGTGGTAAATGAGGCGTTTGCTCTGGATTCTTGATAACACAAACGCACACCTGAGTGGCAGCGGAATGAAACATTTGCAGCTCTGTCAGTCAGCGGAATGTGAGATAATTGCTTTTGCTCTCTTTGATGACACGCTGACGCTCGCCAACTTCTGATCACACACACACGCACACGCACGCCGCTTCCCCTTCGCAGGAACGAGCTGCTGATGGAAATAACAAGACACTAAAGCAAAAGATACACCCCAGAGAGGAATGAATAAAGAATCAAGGCTGCCTCTATATTTAGCGCCCGCATGCAGCGAGCGGCTCTGATGAGGCAAATGAGAAGTTGCTCCACATTTGCATGATGTGGGACTTTTGTTGTCTGAGCGGGATAAATGTGTGTCATCAGCTAATTAGATGGGGAAAAACACATCCGTCTATCAATAGCTGCTTTGATCAATAAACCATGAAAAGCTTTGTCGGCAGTCGGTCCGATGGCAGAGCCGCGTCCAAAAACAGCGCAGGAGAGCGACGGAGCAGCGAGCTGTCAGCTGATAGGCTTGTTCCTGCTTTTAATTAAGTCTGACGAAAGGCTAAGTGCCTTGTTGTTTCTCATCCTGAGCTGCGATTAATCATCAGATATTTTGTCGCCTTTCAGCCTCTGCAGGATTATTTGGTTTTTATCGCCGATTCGTGCGTTTGCTGTCACTTTGCGTACCGCAGCACGGCTTGACAGCAACGAGACGTTTAGCTCTCCGTCACGCCGCTGCTATCAATCCATACACACATATACGCTCCGGTATACAAGGTGCCTGCGTCGTTACACTTTATTGATCCCTGTAGGAGGATTTGATAATGCTAATCATTCTGCTGCATGGATATCTGCATTCTCTCAGCTCCTTCACTTCATGGGCCACAAGCAGCTGCTGACTGATGTGAGAAGGAACCAGGAAGTTACTGCAGGATAGAGATCCATGAAAACACTCTCTGAGGCAACGCTGAACATATCTGGAGTCACCTAAACTTCATGTGGAGGAGCTTTTCAGAAGCTTTAACACGGCTCCATACTACAGACAGCTGCCTGCTACATCAACCAACACCAAATATCCTCCAAAATGTTTGTTTACCAGCAGTTTCTTGGGCCCAAACAGCAGAAACCACCATGGAAAAGCACTCCACTCTTGAGATTGTGTAACTTGTCAAGGTGTCTGGTGTTTCCTAATGTCAAATCCCCTGCTGCGATGCCACATGCCATGTAATTAGCAGCTTATGATCTAAATGGTCTCCTGTTGCTTTAAGTAGCGTTATTAAGCCGTATTTCGCTGTTGTAATTGTGCATCATTAAGCTCAGGCAATGATTTGAATCTTTAGCTCTGCGTAATTGATTTGCCTGAACCGTAATCTTTACATTTGGCACGATCAAGTCTGAAGGATAATTAAGAGAAACTACAGTAGGTTGTTATTCTCATTAATGCAGTTCGCCTGATAAGGACGGCTCAGGTAAAGACGCAGTTCAGATATGTAACCTCCCTTGTTCCCTCCAGATTAAACACTTAAACCAAAACGATCGTCTTCCTGAGCTCCGGCAGCAAACAGCAGAGTCTCACAGAGTAAAGCTGCCGTCTCTGCAGATGTTCACATGTTTACATTTAACCATTTTCATTTCAGGGGTAAAAATGCAAAGTCAGGGGGAAACGTAATGAGGTTTAGAGCATCAGACACCTAGGAAACGACGTACAGGCAACTTAGAGCAGCTGGGGCAGACATGTACACTTTGTTATGAGGTTGGTGCCATGAAAGCCTCACAGATTCTCTCCCACAAAAGAGGGTTTGTTCTCCTGTGAGGGGGAACAACTTGATGATGAGGTCTGATCCTGTTCATATAAGTCCATCAACTCAACACAAACGAGAGTAAGTGCGTCATTCTTACAATACTGACGCATTTCAGACAGGTTTGGGTTTCTTATTCCTCTGAAAGCTGCACTCAGCCTTCGTGTATCATCTGTCCAAAACCATCACATTTAATTAAAGGCAGAAAGTTCTGAACGCCTGAGTCACATCAGCTGTGTTTGAGAACCAGCTGTTCCACCAACACCGTCAGCTCCATCAAACTGTCATTCCACCAAAGATCAACACTTATTAAAATAGAGACGTGGGCGGCGGACAGTATGGTGTGGGTCTGTTCTTGCCACACAAACACACACACACACACACACACACACACACACACACGCACGGCTGTTAGGTGGATAATTGTCAAAGAACGTACAAGAAAATGTTCCATTATTGTCAAAGAATGAATCTCTCCTGATACTCCTGCACGTCAAACGTCTTCCTGTAAACTGTGAGTTCACGTCCATCAAGTGAGGCACTTTCTCTGCATAAGGACAGTAACCATCCCCTTCCTCCCTCTTCCGTTTGCCCAGCACTACAGCATCTTCTTGTTGTGTCCTTTTTATAGCGATCATATATATTTCTCTAACCCATAAACAGGAAAGATCATTAAAACGATCCCAGCGCCTGGAAACCTTCAGGTTAAACAGGCTGGAGGCAAAGCGCCGCCGAGGAGATGCAGCAGGTTGACCACAGGGTCAGACAGAGAGCAGAGGTCGGAAGAAGAAGAGAGTTTCTGGAACATAGTTGGCTTGTTTGGTTCCTGGAAACTCATAGAAAAACAGCCTGAGCGGCTTTCTCTCTCCTGAATCAATACTTTGTAATCAAGGCAGTCAGCTGTGGTCTGTGTGAAGACTTTATACTTTATACCTCCAAACTTTCCCTTCCAGCGTCTGCCACATTTCAAACTGGGCTTAACGCAGAGATTTTACTTGACATTCTGCTCCGGCCTCTGATAGGATGATGATGCCACCCAGGGTTTACAGAGGATCTGGAGCCCGGCTGCGTTTAGCGAGACGCCGCCCTATCACAAAGCAACAGGAAGTTCCAAGAAATGATGATAAACTAATAAGAACGCAGTAAGAATCCTTTGTGCACACCGTTAAAGCATCTCTCCCCTCATGACTTCAACACTGAGCAGCGAGGCAAACACACACCGGCAGCAACACAAAGACAGGGATTATAAATGACATCACCTTGGATGAATTCTTTCTGCTCCTAACGTTTACAGACCCAGTTTACGCCACACAATGGAGACGGAGTTTAAGACGCAGCGATTCAAGGACGCCGCATACTTCAAAAGGCGGCCGTATGAATCCTCACGCCTCAGATCCCAGGGAGCTTCAGGATTCTGCCGCTCGTGTGATTAGGAAACATCTAAAACGTCCAACTTATTACGTCCTTCAACTAAAGCTCCGACTGCAGTAATATAAGATTACTCCTGGTGAGAATAATACAAATCCTACATGGGCAATGATTGTCTTAGAATGAAATTTAGTACCGCAGCGCCGTGACAACCCATAACCCATAAGATCTAATGCCTTAGGAAGGGAGCAGTAACCATAACGCCCAACATAATTATGGAGCCGACGCAATATTTGCAGTACATTATTATGAAGCGACTCGGCTGTAATCTAAAGTTTTAGACGTGGAAGCGTAAAGCACGTTTCCAGTCTGCGTCTTCCTCCGAGACGAGACCACAAAAAGAAGCGTTTGATGATAATCGTCACATAAAAGTTTGCTCTGTAATTAAATCTGTTTGTGTCTGATTTCTCTTCTTCTTCTTCTCGACTATTTGCCGTTTCTTCCTCCCGACAAATATTCGCCCCGGTGCACAGAAACAGAGACGACAACACATTAGCATCTCTGCGAGTGCGTCGCCCTCAAGTATCCGTTAGATTTCAGTCCAAGTCCAAACCTGTGTCAGATATGTGGAGTGTTCCTGGACTCTGATGTGATGATGTCGGTGTCACTGCAGTGTGTCTCTGCAGCCCCGGGCGCTTAAGGGTTACATCTCTAATGACGCAAGCAACGTGAAGAGTCAGCCCTGAACTGCTGACACGCGGTTTCATCCGACACGTGTGAGGCGGGCGAGCGGGTCGCAGCTCCGGGGGGCGAATGGGCGAACGTGCGGCAGGAGAGGAATCTGATCTCTCTGATGCCATCTAACTCTCCACCCTTCATCCCCCGGGGCTCCAGCTGCTCTTCATCAACCAGGGTGACAGTTCTGGGACATGAGCTCATCCCCACTCCTCATCATCCTGCCATCTTCTGATCAAAGCCCACTTGGAGGAGGTGAATACAGGAGCATTGAGCTGCACAGATGAGCCTCACACTTTTCCACAGACACAGATTTGTATGTTTGACTGTCAACTTTGCTTCTATCAGCTCAATTTGTTTGGATAATAAATAAAAAAATTGTCATATTTCTTTCATTTGTCATAAAAATGCTTTTCATCAGAATGCTTCTAAGTGCACCCACACTCACTGCTGCCACGGAAACAATGGCATCTTCCTCTGTTGTGTCAGGAGGCTAATGGCTCATCACTTTCATGCTCCAGCACAGAGAGCAGCCCTGCCTCTATAACATAAATACATATACACTATACCATCATCTATACATCTCATATTCTGGGTTCAGGAGTGCATCCATGCGGCGTTCACCCTATATGTTCCACCAGTGGCTCTGCTGACAGAGCCCAGACAGATCCAGGGTGACAGAGAGAGCAGAGCATCTGCCAGGAGACAGAATGAAGTCTGAAGGCTTCACCAGAGCAGCAGAAGTGGAGCCACAAGCGTCCAACACGACCCAGCATGTCCACCGAGAGGCGCTGTAGCTCCGGGCAAATGGAGGGGACAGAAAGGGGGGTTGTAACTGTCCTTACCCACAGGGTTAATTTGGTATAAACTAAACGGGTCAATCTTCTGTTATGTTATGAGCTCCTGTCTGTCTGTCTGTCTGTCTGTCTGTATGATATCTCTCTCTCTCGGCCAATCAGAAGTGAGCATTCAACACATATTGAGCGAACTCTGATCATTGAGTTAAGAAAGTCTCAACAAACCTCTAATCTAATATCCTCCCATCATCACAGCCTAATGCAATCAGTCCACTGAGAACACAATTAGATTGAGTCATTAAGATGAAGACGGCACGCTGAGGCGCCGCCATCTTTCATGGGATGGGATTAATATTCATACTGCTATGGGGAGCGTGTGTGTGTGTGTGCGTGTGTGCGTGCGTGCGTGCGTGCGTGCGTGCGTGCGTGCGTGCGTGCGTGCGTGCGTGCGTGCGTGTGTGTGTGTGTGTGTGTGTGCGTGTGTGCGTGTGTGTGTGTGTGTGTGTGTGTGTGTGTATAGAGATCTTTACATGAATGATCAGTTTGCCTGTATGGAACATTCTAACCTTGGAGTCTCTTTCTTTAACGTTAATGGAAGATAAATAGGCGTGTTGGTGTTTGTTCACACTGAGGTCCAGATGCACAGAGATATACAGCATATTGTTTTGATTGTTGTTGCATTAGAAGAGATTTACAGACGTTCCAACTCTGGCATTGATCCAAATAAACAGATATTGAATTATTAAGCCAATGTTATCACAAACCTGAATGATGAATCTCTCTCCATTATTCTCATTAATTATAATTCCATTTATACGGTTAACATAAACTGCAGAGTCTTTACATATTAATGTCATATTATTGATATTTGATGATGATTTACAGAGAACAATCTCTCTTTTACAGGCTTATATAGATTTGTCATTAAAACGTCATAATCAGCATTCAGGTGAGACAGGAAGCTCGTTAGGATTTATGAGGGAAACTCCAGGCATGGACGCTGACAAATGTGCTGATTGAGATTAACCCTTTAGAAGCACAGAGACCAGATCCACCAACAGAAGATCAGCTGGAACAGGAGGCCATGAAGGCATCATCACTTCATTCACATCAAACTACATCAAATCAAATGGTCAGTCATCTCTGTTATGTCTCGCCCGTCCTTCACGCTGCCGTGGGATTCTCCGCCTATATAACCGGAATACGGTGGAATGTTCTTTAAGCAGAACGCACGGAGCCTCGGTCCCACTGGGGATGTCAGGGCCCTCACCTCATCTCTAGCAATCATTGGCTCACGGTGAGCGAGTCTCACATTCTACAGGAAGCACGGAGAGAATTACTGTCTGAGAGGAAAACCGAAATGACAGAGCCGGGAGAGGAGGTGAGGAAGAGGAGATTACTTTAGTCCAGGCTGACACTGTCTGCTTCCCAACAGCCCCAGAAGACGGCAAGAATCAAATATGACAATAAATAACCGAGGGAAAGAAGAAAGGAGAGGGAGGTTACGCAATAGCATCATTACATCGTTTCCTCAAAAGATCAAGAAAACATCTCAGACACACAGAGATGCAGATATGAAACCTTACAATGAAGGAACTTTGAATTTTAAAATGCCATTGCTGAAGGATGATCGTTCCAGTACCGATGAGGCTGCAGCTGCAACCTCTGCTGCTCTTTGGCGAACGCTTCATCTTCTCCAGATCTTACTTAAATGATTCAGGATAACGTCTTCAAAAATAAGATTATCGTCTCTCTCTGCTCCCGTAAAGCAGGAAAGGAGGACGAGGGAAGGAGGAAGGTGTCTCCTGGTACGGAGTCGTATCTCAGAGCCAGGAGTCGTCGGCACACATGCTGTGCCCGCAGCCCTGTGCAGGGTTTGGGTTTGGGTCACACCATGAACCAATCAGGTTCCACCACAGCTCTGTGTTTGTCACCATGGAGGCAACCAGCATGTTGGACTTGGGAGGAGCTTGTTGTGTTGTCTGTGTTTGCTGCTCAACATGACTCACCTGATGCCTTCACACTGACACACACACACAGTGTGTAGGCTGACGGGTCGCACAGTAAACACCGCTGACATTTCCATCCATTCGTCTGTCAACGCAACAATGCACTTTACCACCAAGGAACCAAAATAAGCCGCAACGCTGCAGCAGCACGCCGGCTCGCTGCAGCAAACCGGAGAAGGTCACAAGCGGCTCGCTGCTCTTACGCAATTAGCCCAGTTTCTCTGCCGGGCGGCGATCTATGGGGAAGCAATTAAAATCGGAATTCTTCCCACTACCTGCGGACTTAACGAGGAGAAAACCTCCTGCAAGCCCCAGATCTGATGAAGAGTTGATTAGTGATTGTAACGAAGAAGAAGAGGGAGAGGGAGGGGGGAGAGGGTGAAGCAAAGCAAAGAGAACAGCGGGAATTGATGAGAAGGAGAATGGATGAAACAAGAGGACGACAGGGGAGAGAAGGGAAGGAAGAAGAGGAGGAGGAGGAGGGAACAGTCTTCCTCTTAATTTGAATTAGCTACAGCCAATTGAGTTCTTCTTCTTCTTCTTTTTCTCCTCCTGTCTCAGTTTGTGCGCGATTCTCTTTGTTACATAATGAAGTGATTCTTCTTTAACTGTCTAATTATTTATAAATGAAGATAACACACACACAAACACACACACACACACACACACACACACACACACACATCAGTGCCACAATCTTATCAGCCTGGATCCATTTAACTCACACACACACACAATACAACAATACATACATTCATCAGCCCCGTCGCTAAAGACAAACAAACAAACGAAAATACTCTATTGGTGTGCGTGCGTGCGTGCGTGCGTGCGTGCGTGCGTGCGTGCGTGCGTGCGTGCGTGCGTGCGTGCGTGCGTGCGTGCGTGCGTGCGTGCGTGCGTGCGTGCGTGTACTGACCTTGAATCCTTCCTCTGAGGTCTTCCTCCTCCCACGATGTTGCGAGGTGGCGTGTCTCCGTGTGGCGAGGAAGTCCAGCTGCACCTCATCCGCTCACTCTTTAACCTGCCAGGCGACACAGGGAGAGACGGCTCAGGGTCTCACACTGCGGTCTGTCCACACCTCACATCTTCATCCTCCTCTAAGTGATTCACACCTGACGCTCGTGTTCACACCTTCGGCTTCACAGAGCAGCAGCTGAGTCCACTGACAGACTCCTGCTCTGCTCTGCTCTATTCTGCTCTGCTCTGCCTGCCTACACTGATGGACCCCATGTTGGGCGTTCGGTTCGAGACTCACAATTTACTTTTAGGGGTTAATTTGTGTGTCTGTGTCTCTTCAGTTCGATTTCCAACTCTTAGGTCTTTTTGAGGATTTTTACAAAAATCCAACATGGCTCAGTAGAAATGGGGACCAGACCTCCTCATGTATATTAAACCAAACCTTGAGCTCCGTTTGTCCTCGCTCAGATTGATGTACTGCTGTATTATTAGATCAGAACTCTTCCCGGCTCTCTGAAGTCGCCCGTAACCTTGAACCTGCCGCCGCAGCCCAACACGCTGCTCTGCGGGTCACAAAATGAGATCGGCACGTCGCGGGGCCCCCGGGTCAGCATGGTAATTGAGGGCGCCGTTTTGTGTCAAGCTGACTCTGCTGAATCACTCCTACGTGTTGCTGCTGCGGCGGTGGCGGTGGCGACCTGCGGCGGACACGGTTCAGCCCTCGGCCCAACGTGCTTCACTCCAAGCTAAGTGCTGTGCCAATTATGACATGACACCATCATCCATATCTGCTCGCCTGGACATTCATAATTTATGACACCTCCTCCGCCGGGCCCCGGGGGGCCTGGACGCCATTACCTCACTAAAGTGAGATCTGACCGGACAGCTGGCGTCTCACTTTCCTCTCTCAAGTCGTCTTTCTTCAGGTGTTGTGCGTTCCTGCTGTAATGGATCATTGTCCGCACACAAACATCGCCCATCCATCATTTACTAACGGGAGAAGTCAGAGAGTTCAGGCTGATGGATGTGGATTCTTCTTTGTTTCTGAAATGAGTCGCAGCGGCGTCAGCTTTCCTCCGCCGACTGATCACGAGTTCGCCGTGTGTAAATTGTGTTATCATGTGGGGCAGGAAGTGAGCGCGGTTTGATCAGACAGCGGTGGCTGACACACACACACACACACACACACACACACACAGATGAGAGAGCGAGCGAGCCATCGATCTGCTGTCACACAGCCACTCTGGACGACATGTTTCATATTGATCTGTTAAACCATAATCTCCTCCACTCTACCTATGGATGTAGATATACAGTACACACACACACACACACACACACACACACACACACACACACACACACACACACACACACACACACACACACACACACACACACACACACACACACACACACACACACACACACACACACACACACACACACACGTGTTTTAATTAAGGTTTTGACTTTGGAAGAGGATCCAGATTTGCATCACATTGACTCGATTGTTCTCGAACTCCAACATTTCCTAAAAATTTGCCAATAAATATTTGACTTATGTTGCTAACAAACTAAAAAACAAGCTGAAACACAAACAGAACCTCCCTGGTGGAGGTATGGACCATAATTTGAATAGAGATCTTCTTCTGTGTGTTTTAATTCCAGATGTTCCTCACCAAGAAAGATTTGCTGCAGATTTGCTCCAAATGTGGCTAAATCTGCATTTTGCGTTTTAGAGTTTGTGTAAAGACTCTGCCTTTAAGCGGGGTCAGAGGTCAGGGGGGGGGGGCTCTCCCTCCGCCTCACACTGAGCTCACAGATGGAGGCGTGATTACTGCAGCAGTAGTGGATTTCGCTAGAACGTTTGATCAATTTAGCTCGAAAAAACACAAGCTAGCCAGGAAAACGTCAAACTCTGAAAGCGGAGAGCCGCCCGGCTGCAGGCTCCATCACGCTCCTCACCCTCCTCTCCCTCCTCTCCCGTCAGCCCAGGCTTTTCATCTCTCCGACGGCAGAGTTCTGCGCTACGTCTCAGCTAATGCTAATTGAAAACAGAAACATCCAGCGCGTGTCATCACGCCGGCGGGCGCCCTGCAGCTCTTTGTCAGCGCGCTCAGGATGAAAAGGTTAACAAGAGAGGCTGCATGGATCCACGCCTGATTGATTTACACATCAGTCAGCAATTATCTCAACCTAATGAATCAACTTGGCACGTTAAGCAGAGCGGCTTCATAAATACAGCATACATTAGATCGGATCATGAGCTCCTGCCTCAGCAGCTTGGGTCAGAATCAGAACCACCATGTGACCCAGATGTTGCCGCACAGGCGCAGCTTCCCGTTCCTGTCGTTCCCTGCGGCTTGTAAACAGTTGTGATGCTTGTTGCTGTTGGCTGTATGCAAATGAGCCGCAGCTTTTATTGGTGGGCTCTAAATCACTGCTGTGCACAAGGGAGCGTCTGAAAATTACATTTAGACTAATGTGCTGTCCAAGCAGCCATAATAGTAACGGCCTGCACTGACACACACACACACACACACACACTGAGCAGGCTGCGAGTTCCGTGTTTCCAGATTGGAAGCATTTACGGTTGTGGGTTCGTTGTTTAACGGCTGCTTGGCCACAGTGTGACAGGAAGCCTCATTTTCAGACGGTCCCTTGCTCACAGCTGCAGAGCAACAAACAGATGCAGACATACAGGAGTCCATACATGTTGGACTGGAGTTGCATCTCTCTCACACACACACACACACACACACACACACACACACACACACACACACACACACACACACACACACACACACACACACACACACACACACACACACACACACACACACACACACACACACACACACAGGGTGAGCAGTAACAGTTTCATGTGTTAGTGGAGTGTGAAGCAGTGAGAAGTGGTCAGAGTGAGGATCCTCAGCGTGTGTGTGTGTGTGTGTGTCCACCTGTGAGAGGACCTCCTTCTCCTCTCCTGCCCTCAGTTATTACCTCAGTCATCTGCCGTAGATAACCAAGGCAATCACCTCGCCCGCCTCTCCGTCTGACCCCACGCCCTACACAATAAGACCTCGCTGCCAAATAAAAGTTGTGCGTCTCTCTCACTTACCGAGAGAGAAAGTGGTACCATTTTCTCCCATCCAGTCAGATTTCAGAGCTTGAAGTCGATGTTGCAGCCGTGGCTTCTCGCTCTCTAACACAACCTGTGAAAAGTATATAAACCTGAAGCCAAAGCCGTCTGCGGCGCCGTTTGATCCTCTCTCGCCTGTCTGCCATTGAATGCATCGCAGGCGTGAATGCATCCGCCCACGGAGAGTTCAGCTCAACTGGAGACAAACCTCTCTCTCCTTCTCTCTCTATATTCTACGGCCTACTTTCAGGCTGCTTCGCCTCTTTGCAGGAAATTGTGAGCGTTGGTTTCTCTTCATCCCGTCCTCATTAAAGCCGGGGAAAACTGAAGCGAAGAAACCTGCTGGAACGTTCTGGACTCCGCCTGTCAGTCTGAGCTTCTCCATCTTAAATCTCCCCCCGTTTCAGGCTGATGAGTTCATTATGAAAGCAAAATGGACGTTTTAAAGACCTGGATCATACAATATTGCAAACTCAGAAAGTTTGAACAATGATCGATCGTCACGGCAACAACCAGGGTGTAAAATTATGGTTAGAATCCCTCCAGAGAGGAACGACAGGAAGCTTATCTCAGCCAGACTTTATGTTCTCTGCTGCCATCAGAAACATCAAAAGACATTAAAGGCGACTCTCCCGTCACGCTGAAAGTCAAAAATCTGTAAATTGACCAATTTCTCCAACACTTTGGACGTGACGTGTGGAAACAGAGCGAGCAGAGGAAAGTCTCCTCAGCTCGCCCGTACACTTCCTGTCTGAAAGCAGGACTGGGTTCAGGGCTCCATAGCAGCATCAAGCTCCACTCTGCAGGCGTTCTGTTTGAAAGAGATCCGTCTGCTCACGGAGGAAGAGCTGCATCCTGATGAAAGGGACGTATACAGAGAAGACGCCTCAATGTGTGAACACCTCAGCAACCTTCAAAGACTGGAGAGCGACTCAGAGTCAAACCTAAGAGACAAACCTAAAGAAACGCCACCTTCCTTTAGTGAGATCTGTCTGTTTGATTGACAGCACATCAGGATCAGGACCACAAGGTTCCACACACACACACACACACACACAGTCAAAGTCAGTTTGTTTGCATTATGACTCATCGTCTAAAGACTCGACCTTGCAGCTGAAGCCTCTGAGCCACGTACTGTAGCTGCTCTGGGGGTCAAAGTTCAGCCCCCCCCCCCCCCTCTCTCTCTGACTGCATCGCACCAAATTAAACCCTGCAACATCCCAGCATCACGACAACCAGCTGTCAGCTCTTCCTGTCAGCCTGTGTGAGCGCCGCTGTGCCGCCGGCTCTCACATCCTGAAAAGATACAAAACATACAAACAACACCAGGCCGGTTCTGTTTCTGCTGCGGTTCCACTGAGCTGTGATAACGAGAGCACACACACACACACACACACACACACACACACACACACACACACACAGAGAGATTTTGTTGAAGCCAAAGTTTAAGGTTTTGATTCTGAGCTCTTTATGTCAGATTGTGGAGTCTTTAATGTAAACAACAATAAGAGACCTGAATGTATCTCCATGTGTTCCTGTTAAAGATGGTTGATGATGAAGAGCGCCTCCACGTTGGGTAGGAGTGATGAAGAAGCCATTGTTTACATTCCTCCCCTCAGCCTCACTGTGGACCAGCGGCTCCATTTTGTTTGTGTTAGCTTCACACAGATGAAGCGTTTGTCTGCACACTGAGCAGATGAAGTCATCAAACACCAGCGCGCCCTCTTCTCTCTCTCACTGATGGATGTCAAAGCTACTTCACACAGACGTCTGTATGCCGGTGCAGCGGCTTCCTCCTCCAGCAGAAGCTCTGAATCTGTGTAAAGCTACAAGCTGCTACTAACTAAGCTACTGTATTCTTTCAACAATGCAGCTTTCCAGTAACTTAGCTTTTTTTCCCCACAAGTAGCTTGGTGGAAGCTTTTAATTCTGTTGCACTTTTCATACTCAGGGTGACTCAAACCTCTTTACGATTACTAAAGGCAATACAAAATAAATAACATCTCTAAAAAGGCAGAAGAGGAAGAATAACTTTATCAACAAAGTAGCTTAGCTGCAGCTTAACTACTTTAAACCATCAGTAGCTTGTAGTTTCCCATCTCTGCACCGTGTTTGCCTCTCTGTCCTCATTTCCACCACACCAACAATCTGCATCACTAATTCATATTTGTGGGCGTGTCCCAGTGTCTCTGCATGCTGCACTCATATGCAGCATGAATGCAAACAGCCATCAGCCTCTTCTGCACGCGAGGGCCCCGCCTCCTCCCTCTACTCCCAACCGCCTCTCCAAACCGCAGCACTCGGCCTTCTCCTCGCATGAGTGCACCGGCGTCACAGACACGGCGACGGCAGCGGCGCTAAGTGCCTGATGCCCCTGAACCTCCCGCTCGCCACGTGAGCTCCTAGTCGTGAGCACGTGCCTGCTCGTTAAGCTAATTCCAGGCTTTGCACGGCGGCAAGCATTAAACCCCCGAGCTTAAGAACAGTGCGGCGCACAGAGGGGACGAGGGGTGAGGCCGAGGAAACGTTTCCCCTCCCTTCCCCCCGCCGGGCCGTGCCAGCGTCTTAACAAGGCCCGGCTTCACTCGCCCGGCGCCGCTAGCTAAAAGGTGCCAGTACCCAGCAGCCACCTGTTTATACCGGCGGGGGGGGGAGGAGCCCAGCACGCCTCCTGCTCTGCTCTACTCGCAAGGCAACACACTGGCATCACGCTTAATCCACGGGAAAGGAAATCTCTCATAAACCCACAGGCTGACTTCCTATCAGGAGGCTTAGTTATGGGAGCGTCGTCTCATCTGTCAGATTCAAATCCTGGAATATCCCATCCCTGCCCTGAGAGCTGCAGGTACACCATTGTTCCCCGGCTCTCTTCCTCCCTTTGTTTCTCTTTTCTCTCCTCCCTCCTCACCTCGCTCTTTCCTTCAGGCGGCCCAAATTGAGCTAAGCTTTGCAGTCGGAGAAGCAATTTGTTAAAGGACTGTGGAGTGCTGGCGTCTAATGTTTCAATAAATTATCCCTATTCACCCGCCTCTGGTCTGTAGTAAAGCCTCTTATGGCGGCGCTGGGATTTTGAGGTCAGTTGCCATCTGATATTTCTTCCCGGCGTCGCAGAAGGAAGGAGGCGGGGCTTGACGGCTGTGTCGGGCCCCTGGTGTGCCGCCCTGCGCCCTCACAGCAGAGGCTCAGATGATGACATCGCCTGCTTCATCTGTTTCTGTGAGGCGTCTGCATATTTTCATACTTGGGCCCATGTTTACTGAGTGTTTGCAGCTTTCTTTCAACACAAATGATTGAAATAAGGCTTCAGAGTGTTTAAGAGGACAGAGAGTTCATTCATTTCCTCATGCAGAGACTCTGACGCTTCTATCGCCACCGCTCACAGTGAAGACGACAGCTTCAATACTGCATTAAATATAATTCTGCTCCCCTGTCCCGCTTCTTATCTCATTAGTCTGCAGATATTCCACAGTCTGAAGCGACCCTCTGTTCCCTGGGAGCATCTGTCCACATATTTATGACACATTAGATGATTTGACTCATTCAAAGCTGTGATCCTGTCAGATTCTAACCTTAAATGTTAAACTGATGTCAAATCTCTCCGTTCATAATCTCAGTAAGTCTTCAGTTACTCACTTTGTTGTTGCTCTGCCTGGAGGAACACTTAGCTCCTGCGTCAGTCAGCAGCCTGAGAGGAGACACTGGTGCTCTCTGCTGCCTGCCTGTGTGTGTGTGTGTGTGGCTCGTTAAAGCGTGCAGCAGCTGATCCTTATTAGTGACACTTTGCTCAAACTGCCTGCAGTACAGCTGCGCTCATTAGCATCATCACAGTCGGCTTTCATGGCTAAAATAATCCCATTAGTTATCACACAGATCTGCACCCAGATGAGGAAGCGCTAATGTTAAAGCTAATGAGACTCTGACGTGATCAAGGTGAAGCTCTCCATCCAAACTGTGGCCGTGTACTTAACCATGAACCCTGGCCACATGTCACACAGCCCGGGACCAGAGCCTCCTTATTGTACACATGTCAGCTACTTAGCATTTCCCCCAGGCAGAGCGAGCTGTTAGCATTTGTAAAGTCTGTGCAATCGGCCACTGATATTGCTAACCGAGCCCCAGGCGGCTGTTGGCATTTTGGACAGCTTGCTTACCAAAAATAGCCCCTTGTTCTGGACCCAGAGAGGACTGTACCATGTAGAGAACGCATTACTGGGCCATATTTAATCCATTATGCATTTGTGTAGCCGATGTAAATCCTGTGAGTCCTGCACTGAGGTCGTCTAACTCAAATGTGTGGAGATGGAACTCTTAACTACGAATCACAGACGCTCCGTTTCATCCTCAAACTCCCCTGCGGTCCAAATCGCCGGTTCTCGTCTGAGCATCGGACGCCGTCACAGCGACTTTGTGCATCTGTGTGACACGTGTGGCGGTAATGGATTCCCTCATATGAAATGAATGAGCTTCCATCAGCGCCTAATGCAGCGCCCGCACCCAGCCTGACCTCGCCGTCACAGCCAGCTTCAGCCCAGGTTGCGTGTCTTCCCCCCTCACAGGCTATATTTTGCGTTCCAACAACCTCTGGAATTAAAGGCTCACCCATGTCCCACGCTCTCTCCATGCTAATGTAGCACCCATAGCATGCATGGCACACACACACACACACACACACACACACGGTAAGCTGCTTAAGTATATTTCACTACATCCCTATCTTTAAGCAGGTAGGGGAGGGGAGGGGTCTGCTCCTGACTCTGACCCCGAGCTTCACACAGCCGTCGGCACGCTGCAGAAGTTCGGTACGTAAGTAAGAAATAAAACTTAATAGTTTAAAGGAAGGCAGAATTCTCTAAAGCCCAAACAGTTCTTGATGGGTCTGAAAAAATAAACAATACTCAGTAGAAATATTTAAAAACAGAGAATGGATGATTAAGTGCACTTCCAGGTTCTGTAGAATAAGGACCCTGAGACAGACGGTCCACTGAGCAGAGCTTACGGACATGGAAGGGTAGAAAGTGCCACATAGGGACATTTCAAAAAGCTACTGTCAGAAGTGGGATTCGAACCCACGCCTCCAGGGGAGACTGCGACCTGAACGCAGCGCCTTAGACCGCTCGGCCATCCTGACTGGTCCTTCGCCGGAGGCCACATGAGATTAAGAGCCATAAACAGAGCTGGTGGTCTGCTCAAGTCTGGACCCGACCGGCAGAAACCACAACAACCTCACTCATTTCTCCCGCAGGGCTTCGGTTGTTGAAACACCTAAAGTGCCCCGCCCCTTTATATGGCGCCTGCCTTTACGCTCCGCCAAGGTTACCTTCCGAGCGGGGACGGGACGGCCTGCGTCGCATCAGACCCACAACTGCAGCGACGCTCCATAACATTGAACTGAGGGATCAGACTTCATACACAGTGCAACAGCAGGCGTCCAAATGTTTTCCACCGCAATCTCATTAGTGTGAAACAGCTCAGGCCTCTTCACACGTACGCCTCTGTGCACACAACAGAGCCTCACACACACACACACACACACACACACACACACACTGGAGTATATGAAGCTTCTGTCAGACCGTATAGGTTCGGTGACCTTGAATCATCGCTGGCACGGACAGAATAACAATCTGTCGGACACAGGTGGCGACACCGCAGTGGATCTGCTGCGTGTGTTTAGGAGGAAATGAAGACTTCCAGCAGCGCGGCAGAATAAATAAATGAGAGCTGACATGCACACATTTTCACATTAGCGAACTGAATTTGGGGGAAAAATTACAATGTTGGTAACAGAAGATAATCAGAGCTCTGTGCTGATTTAGACTGAAGGGACGAGAGAGGAAAGAGAGAGGAACAAGAGAGAGGAAAGAGAGAGGAACAAGAGAGGAAAGAGAGAGGAACGAGAGAGGAAAGAGAGAGGAACGAGAGAGGAAAGAGAGAGGAACGAGAGAGGAAAGAGAGAGGAACAAGAGAGGAAAGAGAGAGGAACAAGAGAGGAAAGAGAGAGGAACGAGAGAGGAAAGAGAGAGGAACAAGAGAGGAAAGAGAGAGGAACAAGAGAGGAAAGAGAGAGGAACGAGAGAGGAAAGAGAGAGGAACAAGAGAGGAACAAGAGAGGAAAGAGAGAGGAACAAGAGAGGAAAGAGAGAGGAACAAGAGAGGAAAGAGAGAGGAACGAGAGAGGAAAGAGAGAGGAACAAGAGAGGAAAGAGAGAGGAACGAGAGAGGAACGAGAGAGGAAAGAGAGAGGAACGAGAGAGGAACGAGAGACGGAAAGAGAGAGGAACGAGAGAGGAACGAAAGGAAAGAGAGAGGAAAGAGAGAGGAAAGAGAGAGGAACAAGAGAGGAAAGAGAGAGGAACAAGAGAGGAAAGAGAGAGGAACAAGAGAGGAAAGAGAGAGGAACGAGAGAGGAACGAGAGAGGAAAGAGAGAGGAGCAAGAGAGGAAAGAGAGAGGAACGAGAGAGGAACGAGAGAGGAAAGAGAGAGGAAAGAGAGAGGAACGAAAGGAAAGAGAGAGGAAAGAGAGAGGAAAGAGAGAGGAACGAGAGAGGAAAGAGAGAGGAGCAAGAGAGGAAAGAGAGAGGAACGAGAGAGGAAAGAGAGAGGAACGAGATGAAAGAGAGAGGAACGAGAGAGGAACGAGAGGAAAGAGAGAGGAACGAGAGAGGAAGGAGCTGGAACAGTTTAGCCTCAGCGTTCAGAAGACACGAGTTTGCATTTGAGTTTGCATTTCCTCTTTTGTTTCAATTTCTCAGGGAGAAAAGCGAGCCGAATGTCGTTTGGGCCATTTGGGACCCTTGATGGATGAAGACCGGTGAACAAAGCTGACCTTTCATTTTGACCTTTTATTAAAAGGGAAAAACAAACGGGGCCTGCATTTCCATTTTCATGAGCAGAGGTTCTCTCCCTCTCCCTCTCCCTCTCTCTCTCTCTCTCTCTCTCTCTCTGCTGTCCTTGGCGTTTCTGTACATATAGACCAAGAAATTTCAATATTTGCCTTTGACCCATTGCTCTTTGTTGAGCAGGATATGTGCACTTTGCATTAGGTGGCCGGTCGACTGATCTACTGAAGCTTCATCCTGGTTATAATCATATACTCCATACACTCTATCACATCCTGACAAAGTCCTGATTCCCGGTGGCTCCTTGGCTCCTCTCACTGTTTGTTCCCTCGTCTGTTTTCCCTCCTGACAGGCAGCCAAAGCAGCGTGAACCACCGTTTCAGATCCCAACACTTGTGCACACTGCTGCCTTGTATCTTCTGACCTGCGGGCTCACTTGTGGCGGTCCATTATTTATGATGCAGTGAGTTCCCTTCATCCCTCAAGCGACTGTGTTTACTGACCATAACAACATTGAGGTGGTGGACACACACAGCAGGAAGCCACACAGCCTCAGCACACAACCACAAGCACCCAGTTAGTGAAGTGCTGCTGCAGGAAATTGATTTATATGGTGGTGTGTTGTTGCAGAAACTAATGGACTGGTTGACATGAAGATGACATCATGGTTAGTGATGGTAAGAAACGGTGCATAAGACTCTGAGCTCCTCACACTACGATGAAGAACGTAAGCTACCGCAGCTCCAACACAACCAGAGAGACACTCATTAGACGCCATACCTCTGCCAAGGCCGGTTAATCCTCCAAGTCTGACGTCAATGTCCATGATGAAAACATTCTATTAAGTGGAACAGGATGCAGTAAAGCACTAAGGGGCGTGGCCTATTTTTATTGGATAGACTCACAGAATCCAGAAAAACACAAATAACAAATTCTACAGCTTACAGCTCAAACATTATTGGCCTCCAACAGGCCGACCGGGATGGAGTCCAGCCTGCCCGCCAAGTTCCATATAAAAATCGCTTGAATCCTGCTGATAAGCTGCCGGACGAGCAAACCGACCCAGGCAGAAACACAGCCGGCCTGCTGGAGGTGAAGGTCTACCTGGTAAACACCAATAAATCAAACCCAGAGTCCTGGCTGGTTCCTGCTCGGCTCGTCTGATCTCATGTTCACTCTCACTCCCGGCCAAGCGTAACATTATTTGGCAAAGCATAAGCCAGCCGCCCACGTGAACAGAATGTGTTGCCACGTTGCCATTTTCTTTCCTCCACAATCACGCTGTTTATCCTCGCCAGACCACCCGGGACCGGAGGATTTAACATAGAGTTTAATCTATATTCTTCTTTAAACAAATTAACTCTAAAAGGTCCATCAAGGCGGATTGATTTCCTCTTCTTTTCCTCGCGAGGAGCGGCGAGGCTGAGGGTCCCGGGAGACGGACGGCTGAGGGAGGATCATTATCCAGCACGCCTGCAGCATCTGAAGAAAGGATCCAATTTGCTCTTTAAATATAAATCACTATTGTGAAATCTTCATTATCTGACGTCCAAACCAAATGTAATTTTAATTTTGTGGAATGGAATCGACTCCCCGCTTCATCGAGCTTTGTTCCTGTTTCCCTGTCAGCTTGTCTGTTGTTGCTGCTGACATCACTTTACTGCTAGAGACATTGTTTTGTAAGAGTGTAAGTTATTTGGCGTAGGCCTTCAATGGACCCTCATGGTTCCTTCATCCCTAAACGTCTCCTGGAGTCACTCACACAACTCTAATGACACTAACGCCTCGTCACATCTTTGTTCTCCTTCCACTGACTGAGCCCCAGCTGCAGACCGATGTGAGACGACTGAGCGCCTCCACAGCGGTCTCATCTGTGTGGGCGGAGTCTTTGTGTTTGGGGGTCATTCCAGTTAGACACCAAAACAAAGTAAACATTAAGAAACAGCAGACGAGATACAAAACACCCTGGAATTGAGCATCGGCGCAAACAAAGGAATGACGGATGAAGAAGCGACAACGCGCCTGGCCTCTATTTATTATTTGTGTCCAGAAATACATTATCCAAACTTTGATAAATTGGAAATGCGGGGACATTTTTCATTCTGCTCCTGGACGTATTCCAGCCCAGCCAGCAGATAGACGCAGCCTTGGACTCTGGGATTACATTTAAAGAGAGTTTTGGCCCCTAAACTCTCCGCCTGCCTCTGTAAATCTTCATACATATTAAATTTCGATGTGCTTAACTTTCAAATGCGTCGTAAAAAAATCATGCCACATAATGTCTGCAGTGCGTCCCCGCTGGGAACACACACACACACACACACACACACACACACACACACACACACACACACGCGCAGGACACGCTCGGCTGCTACCTGAGCAGCTTTGAAGTGTAATTATGTAGTAAAATGATGACATACTGTAGCGCAGCCATTAACATTCACACACACTCTCTCCTTCATTTAAACTTACAGAGGTCCAATCTGTTTCTCTGACCTTATGCTTGAGCAACCCCAGGCACATCTACATACTGTCACTCACAGTAGATCTCACTGAATCTCCGGTCTGTGTGTGTCTGTTCCCTCACAGCTGAGACACAGTGATAGCGTCTGAAGCCACCATGTGTCATGATTAGCTGCTGATCGAAGCCTTCTTGTTTATAGCGGCGTGATTGATCCTGCTCGCCACGGTTTACTCCACCGGTTTGGAACGTGGGAGCGCAGCCACAGGTCTCAAGTGGTTTAATTAAAACATTTGGACAGCGAGGCACTCATCACACCGCAATAAAGTCCCGAGTTCACATTCAACACTGTGCCTGTGTGGGTTTCCTCTGAGGGCTCCATTTACCTCCCACTTTCCACCCAAAGACACGCAGATTAGCTGAATTGGAAAGTGAATCAGGCGTGAATGAGTTTGTGTGTGTGTAGCCACGTGATGCATGCTGGGAACCGGCTCGTGTGTGAGCACAGAGGACGGACCGGTGCTCGTCTTTGTTCGCTCGTTAGCTGCGGTTACTTGTCTGCTGGAGAAGGAAGGGGGAAAAGGTCAAAGGTCCAGACAGCTTTGTGTAACCACGAGCTTCACGTGGTCACAGTCCGGTTGCTCCATCAGACCTCAGACTCTTCTTTCCACGCCATAGACAACCATTCAGCTGGCTCGTCTTTGTTTAACCCCAGGTCTCCACTAGATGGCAGCAGAGACGAATGAAGCTACAGCCAGACTACAAAACAAAACTCTACACCACAGCAGTACTACTGGATCTGGATGTGGTGGTCAGAAGGTCATCTTCAGATAGGAGCTCTTTGTATCCAGGCAACAGCCGCAGAACTCCATTCAGAGCAGCTCAGACATTATTGATCATTGATTTCCTTTCAATATCTGACGAACTTATAAAGACAGCGAGATCATCGAGTTATTATGGGATGTTTACAAGGTCAAGGGGTCAGATTATGAAGGTGAAATGTACACAGAGATGCAGGTTTTGGTTGTTTGGCCTTGGTGGAGGTCTTTCTTGTTTACGGCCCTGGACCCGGTCTGGAGCTCCAGCGTGTTTTGCCATCATTAGCTCTGGTGCAGGAGGAGTAAGCACATCTCCAGTCCATTATGGGACTTTGGGAAACCTTCACTTGACCTCCAGAGTGGAATAAGCTGGCAGTGAGAAACCAGGAGCTCCTCTTCCTCTTCTTCACTTGAGCATGAAGGATGACTGCTGCATGAAACATACATGAGCGAGCTCTTCCAGGGATCCATCAGGCCGACCCGTCCAGACTAATCCCAGTCCAGAGATGTGTGTTCTCCCTTCAGGCTTACTTTATTCATCTCTAATTCCTTTAACCTCAATTAGACATCTGCCGAGTATAAGAGAGCGGATAAACGATTCCTAACCAGCCAGACTGTCTGCAGTAGTTGAATAACATGCAGGTTGCTTCTGGTTGCCCTGAGGTCCTCCGGTCGCCGAGGAACAATGGAGCGAGCACAGAGAGCTGCTGGGTAACGCTGGCCCTGCTCTCTATCGCTCAGAGAGGCCCTGGACTCTGTGGAGCCTCGGCAGAACCACAGTCTAGACTAATGCAGATTTATTTTTGCTGACAGATATAGATTCACTTGCAGCTCCTTCTGTGTGTGTGTGAATCCTTCTCCACACTTTTTGTCCCCGTTTGGGCAGAACCCTGTTCGTCCGTTCTGCTCTGGAGGTCCTCCTTATCGCTCCTCTCCCACCGGCTGCACCTCCCTCACATGTTTCCACAGGAACACACAACCAAGCTGCACGTGCATCAGGTGAAGCTGAGATGAGGAAGCAGGAGATGACGAGATGATGAGATTTGTTGCAGACTTCTTCTTACTTTAACCTCTTTGTCCAACTTTCCAAACTGAATAAGAAGACGGCCAAAAGCTTTGTCTCTGTTACATAAGAATCACATTCCTCTGCTTGAGTATTTAATATTTAGTGGGAGTTGTGTTGTTGCACTCAGACAAACTGCTGCATTCATTTATACATAATAACTCTAAGAACAATGACCTTGAAAGCTTGAATGAAGGTCATAACGCTGACTCCAGCCCCTGACACACACACACGTGCTTCCTCTCAGGCGGTCACCTGACCTGAGCTCGCTCTACCGATGGCGTCACCTGACATCAACAGTGTGAAATGGCCGAGAGGAGGCGAGCTGACGTAAACTCCAGATCCTCAGCTGTGACTCAGGCAGAGGCAAACAGCTCCGGGTGCTTTCCCCCCTTACGTGCGGCCCTGGGTGAGACCGTCACGTATATATGAAGGCAAACCGCCGAGCTTTAAAGGGGGGAAGGTAATAGCCGGACTTTGATGTGCACAGCAGCCCTGTCAGCTCTGATCGGGGCTGAGCCTGAGCGGCGCTGGCTGATGTCTGAAAGAAAACACAACCACCGCGCTCGTAGAAAATGTAAAGTGGAGGCTTTGATTTCAGAGGAAGCCGACCACAACATCTGCACAATCCAGAGGTGCAGCAGGAGGAGCGTCAGACCCACAGGACCAAACCACCGAGGCCACACAGGAGATCAGGTTCCTCTCCTCTCACTGTATGGATCAACAATGCAGGAGTATGAACGTGTTTACATGAGTCCAAACATCCTCCTGCAGGGCTGAGAGCAATGCAGACGGACCAGGAGCTCACACACACGACACACACACCACACGCTGAAGGAAACACTTCATATACTGAGTTAGAACATGACTGGACACCACATTTATGATGAAACGTATGTAAATGTTCCACTTGTGTCCTCTGCAGTCATGCTGCACTGATCCAACTCAAGGAGGATGTAAGTTTGAACCAGAATACTTCCCCTACTAACTCTTTGTGTTGTGTTTCCATTCCAGATGATCATTTAAGAACGAATCCTTTGTGTGTTGCAGTGATGTGAAGCTCAGATCTAGAATATCAAAGCTTGTATTTAGAGAGCAGAGGTGATAAATAACGTGGAAGCATTTGATTGTACGTCTGTGAGGTCACTGCTGCTCTGCTGCTCTCTAACTCCATCAGCTCCATCATTTTACTCCCAGGGAACTTGTAATTTCCCTGAAAGCGGTGAAAGAAGCTTTCTCTAAAGGGCCTCTGCTGCGCTCGCTCTGACTGACAGGCAGGTCAGATTGGACTCATTCCTGTATAAAAGTATCTATTCAGCCTCAGCCGGCAGCATCAAGTCCCTTCCTTCACAGAGAGGAGTGGAGGTGGAGGAGCTCAGTCAGTGTCAAGCCTCAAACTCCCAGTTGAGAGGACTTTCCTCTGGTCAAAGACTTTCTCCTGCAGTCATCTCAATAAATGATCCTGAAGAAGAGACACAACAAACCTCTGTGACCACGGCAACACCGATTCAAAGGAAAAAGGACGATTGACAGGAAGTCTGAGAACACAAAGGCACTGTGACGTGTTGACCTTTCTCCTGTAATAACCAGGCTGTTTATTCTTTATCATCTGTCTGTCACAGCTGGACACACTCCTCCTCTGCGGCTGCTGCTTGATTTCCCATAAAACACTGCTGCTCTCTTGCTGCAGCACTGCTGTGCACATTGAGTGACAACCGGACTCTAAAGCGCAGATGTTGGCCACACGCCGCCTCAGTAGCCTCAGACAGATCGGGCGTGTTCGTCCAGAAGTGTAAATAGATGTGAAAAGTGTGACATCGCCACATTACAGAGGGGAAGGACCAATCAGAACAGAGCTTTAAAGCAAACACTGCTGGAAACACGGAAAGAGACAACAACAGCAAAATATGTGCCAGCAGAGCCAAATGTGTCCTTTAAATAAGAGTGTGCAGCTTCAGGCGCCTCAGTAAGATGTAAGATGAAGCAGAGCGTGTTCAGAGTCCTGTTGGCAGGATGTGGAACAACACAATTATGGAACAAAGTTCTTAATAAGCCCAAAATGACTCAAAGATCCAGCTGCTGCTGGCACAGGAGGGTTTCTAGGTCATCTCATTAGCCGGGGAGATAATAGCTCCGGCTCTGATCCTCTCTAAAGTGTGTACTAATATTATGACAGACATTAAAATCATGTTTGCACTAAAGGTTTAACAATCTTCACGCCGGCGTTTCCTCCGTAAGTTTACACAGAAACCCGGGGTGCCGGGCCGAGCCGAGCCCCCCGCGGTGGCTTTGAGAAGCAGGACGAGCCGCTCTGATATCAATCACGTCCTGACAGGAGCTCCCAGTCACTTCAGATGGAGGAGGATCTCCACACAGATGGCTGATGTCAAAAACTCATGAAAGAAATAGCAGCGGCTCAGAAAGCTGAGAGCAGAGCAGCAGCTTAGGCCGCCCGGCGCTCATCAATGTGTAATGCGGCCATGTTGGCTCTCCTATTGTTTTCTGTACATGTATTCCCAATTCACAGGCCTTTCTATTATTTATGCCGGCCTACATCCAAGCCTGCAGGAGCTGGCAGTGGGTTTCACTGCTGGGCAAACTGGGGGGAAACAGACAGACAGATGACACTTCTGCTCCTGCTGCTGCTGCTGTCAGGCAATCCAACGCCGACAGCTCCGTGTCATTACCGGGAGACCAGGAGCGCTTTCCCCATGCCCAGGTTACATATGAGGCACTGCGGGAATGTGAGGAATGTGAGGAATGTCTGCACAGAGGCAAGGAACTACAAGGTGCAGATCAAAATCAGAATCAGGGCAGAGAAGAGAGATGATGGAGGGGAACACTGATGGGGTCGGTACAGAAGGCTGGAGGTCTGCGATGTAACAGATGAGGAAGAGGAAGAGGCTGCGTCTTCCTCACTCTCCTGTCAACACACACACACACACACAACAACCAAACAATCCAAACACATCCACAACCAGAACCCACAGAAGGCCACAGAGATGCAGCCAGAGTGCTTCTGTCTGCCGCTGTGGGCTCTGAGGCTCACTTCCTGTTACCTCACTTTATCTCTGTTACACAAACACCAAAGTCTCAGCTTCTTACCAGGGAACCATTCTGGCAACTTTGGGCCGTAACTAATAACATGATTAAGAATGTGAGTGGTCTAGTTTTGAATGTAAACGTCCCGTAAAGAGGTGAAAGGTGGGCGAACAGCTTTATGTCTTTAAGGCGTTCGGGCGTTTGGGCGTCTGCAGAGGTCTCAGAGACATCGATTTTTACGGGAAACGCGTTCTTCAGTGTGAAGTCGAGGCTTTTAGGAGTGTGAATCAGATTACAGAGATGAGTGTGTGTGTGTGTGTGTGTGTGTGTGTGTGTGTGTGTGTGTGTGTGTGCGTGTGTGTGTGTGTGTCCAGTGAGTCGAGTGTTCAGATGTGAAGCTTTGAGTTGATTTCACACTCAGATCCAGTTTCTCCGATCTGCTTCGTCATCGTCACTTTCCTATCAATCAATCGGGTCTGAAGCTGGGGTCGATCACGTCTCTGACACTTTATGACTTTGTTCTTGTAAAATTCTCTCTTTTTCTCTCCAATGTTCCAGCTTTACACTCATTATTTGTAACATTCTGCTGATCCTCTTGAAGCTTTATAACCTTCTTCTCTCCTAACTCCTCTCCTCTCCTTGCCTCAGCTCTCTGCAGCAGCCGAGCTAAAGTCCAACTCTTATTTGTCTGTGTGGTGAAGTGCGAGTCCTTCATCGTGCTGCAGCGCTGATGAAGTCGTGTCACTTTGTTACTTTACACCCCGGCTCTCTAAAGAAGTTCTGAAGCGAGTCGGAGCCCTGCGGCGGAGCGGACGAGAGGACGAGAGGAGGAAGCAATGGAACGCAGGCAAGCGCCCAAGTGGGTCAGGCCCTGTTAGCCCGGAGAGGAAAATCAATGTCCTGCTACGCATGCGGCGCTGCAGGACGGTCCAGGGACGGTCCGAGGACGGTCCGAACCGTCGCAGGATCTGGCCGAACCTGCTGACGCTTTAAGAGTCCAGTCAGAGCGGATGTGTTTGTTTAGTCTAGCGAAGTAAACTCACAGGAATATCAGCAAACTCTCACGCTCTGACTGAATGAAAGGTTTTTCTTTACTCTGCTGCTCTGTGATCGCGGCCCTCAGCCACCTTAGATCCGTTTACTACCTGATCACATTAGCCTGAAACCAAACGCAGGTATGAGCTCCGATGTTTTCTCCTCCGACGCAAACCAAATACACGTGTGTGTGGGATCATCAGCCGCTCTGATTAGATTCCATTGTGGCTCTGAGTGAATGGAGCCTAATTGGATCGGACGGTGGCGTGAAGCGGCGCCCTGACATCGTATCGCCTCAGATCTGTTCCTGTTTGTGCCTGTAGGAGGCGAGGCGCTCGGTTACAAAGAGCAGCGGGCGGAAGCTGGTAGAAGGCGGCGGACATATGGTCGTCGTGGTGACCTGGCAGCCGCCCAACCTGGCCGCGGTAATTGCGACAGCGAGCCCGCTGTTGTCGTGACACGAAGGGAACGTGTAGCTCAGGCGACAGGAAGTCCATTCATGTAGGACACAGCTGATCCTTGTTTACTAGTACAGTCAGACTCTCTACGTGTTCAACAGGAAGCAGGAGACCTTAGAATGAGACTCTTCTTCTTCTTCTTCTCTCTGTGTTTGACTGAACTAAGCTGCTGGTGGCTCAGGTTCATCTTTACAGTGCAGGAGTGAGGAGGAGGTCCTCTCACACACACACACACACACACACACACACACACAGGGCAGGTGATTATCCGTCTCTGGAGTGTGTTTATCTATTCTTTTCCATTTGGCTCTAACGACTCCTCGCTCTGATCAGCTGTGCTCTCCGGCTCCCAGCAGCTCGGCTCAGACGATAGACTGGAGCGAGATGTTAACATGGAGCCGCTCCTAATCTCTCCTTTACACGTGGGACCATGGAGCAGATGATTCCACTCACACACAAACACCTCCCTCCAGCTCACAGAACCCTGGACTTCCTGTTACAGACGCTGATGAGCCTCTATGTCATCATCATCATCATCGTCCCTGATGCAGGAGGTGCAGTGATGCGTCTCTGCTGGTCGCTGCCTTACACCTAACCAGAACACACACTGGGTCAGCTGGCCTGGTTCCTCTCAGCACTGACCCGGGTCTCCATTTTGTCTCCGGGGCGATCTCCCTTCTGCCTCCTCCCCGGATCAAAGATGGCGAGTAAAACGGTTTAAAGATGGAAAAACACACCGGTCCTTTCTGCTCCCAGAGAGATTTGACCTTTGCTTCCTGTCTCCATCGATCGTTTCCTCTCTGCGTCCGATCAGAGAGACGAGCAGCTGCAGCTCTGGGCACGGAATTATTATACAAACTATTGCCATGTTTACTATGAACACAGCAGGACACACACACACACACACACACACACACACACACACACACACACACACAGCAGAGCCAGGGGGTGTAGCTGACTGAGTGAGGAGGCCATGATCTCTGAGTTAGCTCCACTAGAAGGAACAAACCACCTGGGTTTTACAATTATGTTCCATTATTATTCAATCATGGTTCATGGAGCTTCTAGTTTGGGTCACTTAAGGTGGAAATTCAAGATGAAATCCTGTTCTTAGGGCGTTTTCACTCATGGTCAAATTTGAGTTTCATACAGTATTAAGAAGCTCTCACACACACACACACACACACACACACTCACATCTCAGACGTGTGTGTGACACGTGACCTTTCTCGTCTCTTCAAACCGCTCCGGGCGATGTTTGTTTTGCGTCCCCCCCCCCCTCCCCCCCGATCCCTGACCCAGATCATTTTCCAGACCTTCATCCTTCAGGCGGACTTTAATCCGTCTCCCTTCCTTTCTCCCCGTCAGTCCAGATCCATTAAGTCAGGTAATTGAGCCCATTCAGCTCCGTGGAAACGTATCTGACGTCTAATCACAAGCCGCTGCTCGCTACCCCACATTAGGCCGCCTTCCTCCTGACTCACTGCAGCGTCTGACTCCTTTGACTCCTTTGACTCGACTCCTTCAGGGGTCTGAGGTGTGTGTGTGTGTGTGTGAAGTAAAGCAGGCAGGAACATCTGCTCCACGATGAAACACAGAGAGGAAACGTGATAATGAAGCGTCACAAAGCACACAGAGCTGCCAGGACTCACACTGAGCCACGACACCTTCAACCGCAGCAGAGATCACATCCCTGAGACAGCAGAAGAAGAAGAACAGGAGAGACTTCCTCTGGATGAAACTGAGACTGAGGAGGAGAATCAAACTTACTAGAGGCTGAAACTGGAACAGAACATCTGTAAATCACTGTGACCTTTAACCTTTACTGGGGAAGCTCTGCTGGTTTCTATCAGCCGGGTCCAGAGGAGATCGGACCTGCAGCTCTGCCTCTCTGTGCCGCTCTGTTTCTGTGTGAGAGGAGGTTGATCTTAAGTGTTTACGGTGCGAGGCGTTTGTGGCCCCTCTGGCAGCGTGGGAGTGAAGTGTGTGAGTTCACACACACACTCTCTCAGCGTCTTTTGTAACCTTTAAATTGCTTTCTGCTGTTTCTCCCCGCAAACTAAACAAACATTATGAAACACTTGCAGCTGAGCCTTAAAGGTCAGTGTAAGCGTTCATAAATGCCAGAGGTAGTGAGAGCGTTAAAGGCTGTCAGAGCGCCGCCGCCGGGGGGAAACGCCGCCCGGAGAAGGCGGCCATTGAGATCGCTCAACGCCGGCCTTGTCAGGGGCCCGAAGCACAAAAGGAGCCGGCGGAGCACAGCCATCAATTCAGGCCCGGGTACAAAGATGCCGTGTGTTTACGCGGCTCGTCTGGGCCGAGCTGGCACACGCTAATGTTTACCGGCCCGTAACAACTCTCTTTGCAATCTCGTCAGGGCCGAGCCGCCGTGAATGAAGCCGTGGCGGCGGTGGCGGAGACTGTCAACGCCGCGGCCGTGAAATAGATCACCCGGCTTTATGACTGCAACCTGCAGGCCCCACGTGACTGACAGCTATGTGCTGCTGGAGAATCAGACGCCATCTTGGGTCAGAGAGAGAGAGAGAGAGAGAGAGAGAGAGAGTGAGAGAGAGAGAGAGAGAGAGAGAGAGAGAGCAAGTAGACAGCTGATGATGTCAGAGAGAGTTTCCTCCTCAATAATTTAAAATAGCCGATCAGAAACTTATTAAATATTGATCCAGATTGATCTCTCACACTCTGAACGAGCTCAGAGGCAGACGAGAGATTTAAGTTCAATCATCCAACTACAAAACAAACCAATCAAGCTGCAGAAACAGAATCCTGAGAACCAAACAGACAGAGAAGCAGAGCATCTGATGACCCGACTGAATCCTAGACTTAGCGCCCCCTAAAGACACACACACACACACACACACACACACACACACACACACCTTATCAGTAACAGCTGTGGGCATGAAGGAGTTTCCCCCTCTGCTGGTTCCACGTGAGGGAAGCATACGTGCGTCCAGATGGCAGCAGCTGAAGCTCAGAAGGTCACACAGGCCTCCTGACCTCCTGCAGACGGGCGGGTCAGCCATCTTGCGGGGCGCTTTAGAAAGCGGCGAGCATCTTTAATTGCCGCGGCGGTGAAGCTCTTTTGTTTGTCCTCCGCCTTTGCATCCGACACCACTCGGTAGCGGCGCTCTGATTGATGCGTGCAGCCTCGGAGGCGTCGCCGGCGGATGAAAGAGCGCCCACGCCATCCTGGGATTGGTGCTCCAGTAACAGCGGGGGCTTTGTTTAGCGAGCGGAGCTCCACGCCGCACGCGGGGCCGAGCAGAAAGGAACGCCTTCCCCTGAAATGAGCCGTGTGATAGACGGCGGCGGGAGAGTGAGTGACGCTTTTTTTTTGGTTTCTCCGCCGTGCCTGGTCTCAGTCACACAGACAGTTATCGCAGCTCGCCCAGAGGAGGAGCAATTTATTGAAGCGGAAGGAAACGGTGGCGGAGCTTCTGCAGGGATAATTTGCCTTTGCAGGGAGGTTCAATCATGCAGACAAGGAGAGCCCGGCGTCCAGCAGGCCCCTGTTCACCCATTACACACTCATATGAGCAGGAGGTGACTTCATGGAGAAATTGGACGCTGGTTAAGATTCCGATCATCATCGTATCATCTTTAGACCGCCATGATCCAAAGACACAAAGTTAGATTTCATGGACGGATCACTTTTTGTAAATCTTGCAGGAAAGACTTCTACGTGTTTAAAAGTATATAAAGGACCTCTGATGTTCAGGCAGGTCGGGTTGGAAACTAACCGCGACTACAAGAGCAAGCAGAAAACATCACACCACGTAACCTAGCAACCAACCCAGCGTGGGGAGGCGACAATCCAGTCCAGAATCGTCAGAGATATCTCATTAATTCACATCGACTCTGTGCTTAAACCCTGAAACGCTCTTCATCAGCTGAGATAAGAAGCTGCAGCACAAACATTGTTCCCGTCCTACAGCGTGGGAGTCCAGTCAAACACTTCCTGGCTCGTTCCTCCTCTCTGATTGGCCCCTTTCAGACGCTTCAATCAGACCAAAGGCTCACTTGGAAGGTTCTGGCGGCTGCTTTGTGCGACTCACAGGAAGTCACAGGCTCTCACTGTCTCATTACGGCGGCTCGTCACCGGGCTGGAGCGGCGTTCCCGGGCTGGCAGGACGGACTGAAGGCGGGGATTCACACAGATGACGCATCGTCTCATCATAACCTCCTTTCCCCCGAGCTGCTGAGCGATATCCAATCAAACACAGCGAGCTTCCTTCACGCTGGCTCCAACTATCTCAGGACTTGTAAAGCGACACCATTAAAAATCGCAGTCGTACGGCGAAGTCAAGTATAATTACACTTTAAACAACAGAGTGCGTCCTGCGCCGCCCGCTCAGCAGCTGGGCCCGACACTGGCACTTTGTTCTAATTCCTCCGTGGCAAAGAAACAGCGAGCAGCCGAGCAGGAAGAGGCAGCGGAGGAACAGCGGCGGCAGTTTGGAAGCGTAAAGGGCAAAGTGTTTGGCTCTGAAAATGCATTAAACATCCTCAAATCACAGAGCGAGTGTTTCCTTCTGGCCCCGCTGGTGGTCGTGGCGGCGAGGGAGCTACGAACTACGAGCCACCTGAGCTAACGCGCCTCCTTCACTGGGCTCACAGGAAACACAAACGTCACGCTTGGTTTAGGGGGAAACAGCAGCGATTCCATAAGTGATGACTTTACTCAACCTGTCAACATCAATTATTCAGAAAATTTACACAATCTGTGTCCATCAGCGTCTGATGTGACTGTGGGAGAGACAAGAGGGACAAATTACTGCTGCCATGGCGATTTATAATACTGTTCATATAGCATCAGAGCGCCTACAGTGTGGCGTGGATCATAACACACTGTCACTTCAAGACAACGTGAGGGAATGTGACCATGACCCTGAGTCACTGCCTCAGCCTGATGACCCGGCCCTGCTTGATGACCACGCCCCTGCTTGGTGACCCCGCCGTTGCCTGATGACCCCGCCGTTGCCTGATGACATTACATTACATTACGATCATTTGGCAGACGCTTTTATCCAAAGCGACTCACATTACATTACATTACCACCCTTCGCAGAGGGGGGAGCAATTGAGGGTTTGGTGCCTTGCTCAGGGGCACCTCGGCAGGGGCTCGAACCGGCGACCCTCCGGTTCCCAAGCGGAAGCACTACCCACTGAGTCGCTGCCTGATGACCCCGCCCCTGCCTGGTAACCCCGCCCCTGCTCGGTGACTACGCCCCTTCCTGGTGACCCCGCCCATTCCCAGCTCCTCTGCAGTGGGGATGAAGCTGATGAAGCTCTGTCCGATCCCCTGGCGCCTCTGTATGGATCTGTATGCGTCAGTGCGAGGCTGCAGAGCCCTCAGCCTCTCTGCAGACGCACAGGGATACATACCGTAAATTCAGCCCCACCCCTTCCCTCCCCTCCTCTCCCTCTCTGGCCCCGTAGGGAAGCACTTCCTCTGGGTAACGGGCTCTTTCTATTCCCCTTCCTATTTCCCAGGGCCACCAAGTTAGAATCCCTGTGACTTTGTGCCACTTTATGAAAGCAACAAATTGAGGTTTTGTTGCCTGTGTTGACATCCGAAGGATAAACCTGCCGTGGGATTATACGAGCCCTCCCCCCCGGGCTTTGTGCCGTATTTCCTGCGTTCGTTTTAACAGCAAGAGGAGACGCACAATAGAGAGACGTCCCTCTTACTAGGACAGCTCGTCCAAATGGAGCAGAACTTCACGTCTCCATCCACAATTTAGGAGGCGCAGCAGCTCGTATGTTGGCATTAGACGTGTTTGTGACAGATCACAACAGGAAGCTGATGGGATTAGCAACGATGCAACAGGTAGTCACCGCCGCCGCCGCACGCCGTCAGACGAGCAGAATAATCCCGGTTGATGGAGACGCGCGTGTGTGTGTGTGTGCGTGTGTGTGTGTGTGTGTGTGTGTGTGTGTCCCGCTGTTTGATTTCCAAACCTGCAGATGCAAAATCACCAGCAGTCACACGGCTCTCCACGTTTTAGCTCGCACACAATTTTGTCACTTTGGCAGTTTTCCCTTGCATCATGGGAAGCGGCTGCCAGCAGCTAATTATAACTAATTACACCACTACATGTAATCATGTGGAACACAAGCCATGTAGAGCAACACTCCTCACTTACGGTGAGAGAGGAGGCTGCCAGCAGGATGATGGCATTCAGATGAGATGATGTGTCGGAGGTGTGTGTTGTTGCTGAGGGGATCTGTGTGTGTGTGTGTGTGTGTTCATGTCGCAGCAGCACCGTGGCTAAAGTGACCGCTGTTAGCCAAGACTAAACATTCATTTCCATTTACATCGCCACTAAAGGTCAGATTTACATTTTATAGCCACTGACTGAATTATTTTGTCCAAAAATCAAATTAGAAGGGTAAACAAACATATCAGACGAGCTAACGGCTAGCTGAGCTGTTTAGCACTAAAAAACACAATATCCACAATACGATCTTGATTATTGTGAAGGAGGTAAACATGCAGGGTGCTGCTGTTTGTAACCGAGCGTCTCTGTTGTTCTGCTGGCTTTTCTTTCTGTTCTGTTGATCTGAGAGGAACTTTGAGGAAACTAGCACAGCGACTGTCACAGAGACCTGAACTGGAGCAGCGGAGCCGGATCCCTCTGGACCCTGGAACTCCACATGTTCCATCTCTCCCTGCTCTCACTCCATGTTTGCTGTCACGGTTGTTGATGTTGCGTCTCTGTGCTCCACTAAGAACTGATCCTTAAATTTGAATTAACACTTTCTCCCTTCAAAGTTATAAGATTAAACTTGTTTTTTTTACTTAATCTATTCATAATTGTCCCTAATGTGTTTGCCGTGGCGAGCATGAAGCCTCACCTCAGCACAGGCAGGCGAGGGCAGCGTGTGTGTTTCCTCTGAGACAACCAGGGAGGACGTTCAGCCCTGATCATCATCTCACAGTCTGAATCTTCCACTGACTTCCTCACAAACACGTAAACAAAGCTTGAACCCTGCGAGGTCTCTCAGGTTCCCGCGGCGGAGGAAGCGTCACGCGTGTCGTAGCTTCGCGCTGACTCAGACCTACAGACAAGGACGACCCCCTCTGCTACGAAGCCATCAGCCGAGCAATCACCAGGGAGGAGCGGAGAGGAGCGGAGTGAGATTAAAAGACCCGCTATCCATTTATCAAAGGCCCTGCTGAGAGGGATCTTCATCTGCAGCAGAATTGGGGCATTTTCTGCCTAATGACTGTAATTTATAACCAAGCATGGACAACTGCACCGGCTCAAACTTGAAAGCCAATAATAATGTGCACTTCAAGTTTTACCCCTGATGAATTTGTTCTCGCTTGTTCACGACACTTTCAGCTCTGAAGCCAAAAAAGTCTCCAGTGGATCACACACACACACACACACACACACACACACACACACACACACACACACACACACACACACACAGCTGAGTGAGAGTGTGAGATGATACAAAACAATCGATGCGCTGCGAGTAAACAGGTTAAAGTGATAAAATCTAATCCTGGAGACAAACAGGGGCCGACTTCCATCTTTGACCCTCGGCTGACCCAAACAGCTTCGTCATGGCGACACAAAGCTGAATCTGTCATTTCTCACCGCCGGCGCCCAAAGGCGTCGCCCGCTGCTGCATAACCAAAGCAGTGGGTCCCATGTGTGTTGGTGGCAATTGACCTTTTGGACCTTTGGGTGCCTCTCACTGTCTTAACATAAAAACCCATGAATAATAAACAGAGTGTGTGCCGTGTTGGAGGGGGAGCCTCTGTTCAGACGCTGCTGTTAGCCCGGTTGGCCAGCCTGAGACAGACTGATTCATTCCCTCTGTCTGGATGTTTCTTTCATTGCTTTATTTGGCCCGGGGGCTTAGGAAGATAAGCTTTTCCAGTCCCTTTCTAAATTACAGCTTCTCCACTGTGGCGACGCCCAGCAGAGCCTGAATGTTATCGCCCCAGCGCCGCCGCACGAGGAGCTCTCCGTTTCAGATCTGTGGCGCTGAACACTTTTGCTTGCTAACCTTGGGGGGGCGAGTGAAGGAAGCCGTCACGCTCACGGTGATAACTTCAGCAATGACTGTGTTTTTTCCCCGTTTTGGCTCCATGGCGAGTTTGCAAAAGTAATGAAACATCACTTTACAGGTTAACATGCTGGAGTCAGTGTGTGCGGCTGCAGTGGACACCAGGCAAACACACACCAACCCTAACACGCCAGGCCAAGGCTCTGATGCTATTAAAGTTTGTTGGACTACTACAGAGTGAGTGTTCTGGAAAAGGGCTGACTTTGACGAATGAGTCGACCCTTAAACGACGAGGCCAGTGTGTGTTTAAAAGGACGGCGGCAGCAGCTTACGACTCACAAGGGAGAGGAGGAGGCTTCCAGGTGTCAGAGCAACCAAGACTCACTAATCACAGGACTCAAACAGCCACAGAAGCTGACTGAATGTGTTTCTGTGGTTCCACAAGGGTCCGGTCCATCTATCTATCTATAGAGACGATGAAGTGAGAGGCTCAGAGGTAAAATAATGGCTCATTACTCAAGGTTTGCCAGTGTAATCTGAGTAAGAGTATTATCTCTCTGAATGTATTTAAAGGGCTGATTCATGGTAATAAGGAGCGTTTGGTGGCGCTCCAGACGCTCCGTCTACCTCACCGCTTCCATAATTATGATCCCAGCGACTCCTCCAGTTTCACATCTCCAGCTGCTGCTCTCTCTCTCTCTCTCTCTCTCTCTGCAGCCCCACGGTCACATCGGTCGGTCAGCGGTTACATCTTAATGTTCCGACTTGTGTTTCACAAAAAGGATGGAAGCCGTCTGCTGGGTAAACTCCCCCAGGTCGCTCCCCTGCAGCGTGCGGCGGCCCCGGCCTCCCTGTCTGCAGCTCACTTTGATTTCCTGCAGAGCCCGCGACCCCCCGCTGTGACTGCCGGGAAAGCCACAGCACCGCACCTCCGCAGCCCCCGACACACTCAATCCAGAACAAAGTCCGGCCTGTAACTCAAGGTCAGGCGTTAAAGCTGCTTATATGCTACTTGAATCGCATTTCACACATTTGTGAGTGTGAACGTTTCCTCCAGTGACCCAAAATGTGAAAATTAAATGGAAATACATCTCATTTCTGTTATTTTATGCAGCTCCAGCTCTACATTCTTCAACACAGACGCTGCTCCAGACAGAATATGTATTGAATTTCATAATTAGAACAACAGCTAAACCAAATTTGCTTGTTTTATGATGGAACAGTGATGTCATTGTTGATTGATTATGAAAGCCTACAGTTGATTAATGTCTCTGCTTTCTTCTTCAAACTATTTGACTCTGCGATGTTTATCTCCACCAATAACTGCAGTAAAACCGGAGGAATGCATTTCTTTGAAACACTAATTAAAAATTAACAGCCCATTCATTAATGGCTGATGGGACGCTAATGGATACAGAATAGGTGTGTGTGTGTCTGGCGCAGAGACGAGTTGTGAGGATGTGAAAATGACTGTGAAGAGACAGGACACCAATAATATGTTAGTAATGTGTCTGACACGTGACAGTTTAAACAGTATTAGTAGGATTAGCCTCATAGTGATCTGTAATCTGTTTTATTGATTGATCTGTGATGAATACCCGGTCTCTGTGCTGCATAGTGACTGCTGATTCAGTCAAAGTGTAGTTAATGTTAATGCAAAAGTGATTGTCACTCATTGAGCACAGGGTTTGTGTTTTTGAGACGAGGGTTGTTTGCTGCTGCGCCCGTGTGATTCTGCTCATACATCAGAGTCAAACATCAATCATGTGCCTCATTAGTACTGGGTTAGAGTTTATGTTTACCACATCTACAGGTCAACAGCTCTGCTTATGTGAGGAAACCTTTAAATAAGTCATTACATCTCAGGCTTGAGACTTGAGACAAGACATCAGAGACACAATGTACACACACACACATACTGTCTATTGTCCTGTCAGATTAATGCTGCAGCAGATTACATTAATCTGATATGATCTAAATATAGTGTAAAGCCTGTGCGGCCCGGCCTGTGTGTGTGTGTGTGTGTGTGTTGCTGTATTCATGTCCACCCCCGGTTTGTTTCTGTTTACCTTCGCTGCAGACTTACAGATGATGAATGCTCCGTCCAGCCTTTGTTTTTAGTTCACCACTGCATGAAAATCAATTTGCAGAGACGGCCTGAGATAGGTGATACATCACAGTCAACAGCTTTTTTATTTATTTAGGGTTCCCGCCCCCCCCTCCCCCCTCCCCCACCTCCCCCCTCCCCCCAATACTTTCCAGTATTATCTGCAAGGTAATGTATATAAAATCATGCGTACTTGTGAAACATGTTCAGGGTCGCAGCACTAAAGTGAAACTCAAACAGCATCATTCCCTCTCCTAAAAGCCCGGGTTGTCTATTATTTAATATAATATATACATATGAGGTCATCAATGTAGGGTTAATAAGCAAGCAAAACTCCATTTCTGTACATTAAGACTGAAAGATTCCATCCATGTATGTTTAATTGTGTGTATGAATAATTCAAGGATAATAAATCAATATGTGTGTGTTTGCTGTGATTAACTGTCATATTTTGCCTCTAAGTCAAGTTGATTTTCATGGTTGAGGAGAAGAACACAAGCTGCGTCCCAAAGGCTCCAGCATGCTACACAGTTATTCTATAGAGAACTCTGGTCTGAATAATGTATGACCGTACTTATGACTGCGTACTCTAACTGTATATATTTGCTTGTGTGTTGTGTTACGACCTGACATAGTTAGCAAATAACAACACAGGACCTGGAACATGAACTAACTAGCATTTACACAAAGTACACACAATATTAACATATGTGTTTATATATCTGACAAACATACACAATTAAAAAATAAATATTATCCCATGTAAACTTTCTGCTCTGTGCTGCATTGTGGGACACCGGTGTCCATCATGACTGCACTCTGAAAAGGACAGACTGTCACACACATATGAGGACACTAAGAACTCTTCATCAAGGTGAACAGGCTGTAGTAATTAACAAAGACTCAACAAGATGTTACAAACTCTCTTCATTCATATTTTCAGTGTGTGTGATGAGCTAAACCAGGTGTGTTCAGGCAACAAGGCTACACACTGCACCTGATGTGGGTGTGTGTGACCAGGATGCTTTGTTTGTTTGCTGAGGTTTCCCAGCTCCTTACTATCATCATCATCATCATCATCATCATCACCACCATCATCATCATCATGGGAGTGAACACATTCTTACTCCTCTAATGAAAATGACACAAGCAAACAAAGCTCAGACCTTAATAAGAAGCTGTGGCAGCTGCTCCACACACACACACACACACACACACACACACACACACACACACACACACGGTTCACCCTGCACATATGCTGCATTACAGCAGCTGGACCGGAGCTACCAGCCGTGAGTGCAAACAAAGCCCGGCTCGTGGAGGACGGGAGCGAGGGTTACATTCATTAGGGGAGCGTCTCTCTCTCCCTCTCATGCACGGCTAGCTGAGATGAAGAAGCACACACACACACAGGCCCTGCAGCTTCCTGTTTTACAATGTATTCATTATATCACAGCAGACTGAACACGGCTGACCGTCTGCATACCTCACATTTATTCATTAGTTGTGTTTCTCAATCCTGAGGCTGGAGGCGAGTGATGCATGGCGCCGCAGACTCGTACGCAGCCTCCACGGGAGATTTGTATGCGAAAAGGCTCGGCCCGGAGTAAAATATCTCTCCATTCTGAGCGTCGGTCGCATTCAATCGAAGTGTGAAACGCAACAGAATGGGAATTGATCCCCTCTTGTTCACATACTACTTGACTGCGCTGATATTAATAGAATAGAATCCAATCCCTCCAATTCTTCCACTCCTCCATCTCCCTATATCTCTCTGGTAATTTTCTCCTGCGAAACTTTCCAGCTTTCCCTTGAAGCTGTGCGTGCACGGCGAGGTTCCTCCCCTGAGGTAACCGTGGCCTACTTCTGGATGCATCCTCAGCATCCGTCTGCTGTGCCCATAAATTGCGTTCGCCTGTAATCGCAGGTTATCTCATCTGTCAACGCGGCCCTATCAATTTCACAGAGCAGCCTCAACAGAAGGCATTAACCCTCCAGCATCGCTCTGCCATCAGCCATAGACAGACAGCAATGTCTCCATATCAGATGAAAACTGTTGGCAGCTCCGTTGTAATGAGAAAGATGTGAATAACAATGAATAGAAGGGGAATAAAAATGAATTAAAGCAGCCCGGCTCGGGTTTTTATCCCTTTTGTTCTACGGCTACAATAACATTATTATCTCGTAAAAGGGGAAGTGAACCCTCTCCTCCCAAGCCACAATGATCAGGCCACAAGCCAGAGCGGAGACAAAAGGGCCACCATGAGACGCGATAGGAGCAGATATGTGGTCCTGCTCTAATATAATAATTGAATAATAAAGTATTCTGGGTCTTTCCAGAGAGTCGACAGAACAGAAACCATGGAAGTCGAAGATCTGATAAGGCTGCGATCTTTTGAGTTCACTCGTCAACAATCCAGCTTTCACAAATATAATAAATATAAATATCACTGTGTTCATGTTGTTTAGGCCTGAACTCGGTCACTCACATTATTTCTGTAGGATCCTGAACAAATTTGGTCCAGAATAAATAGAAGTGATGGACAACAAAATAAAAGCTCTAGGTATCTTCATGGTTCCCTTTAGAGGAGCATGTAGAGGAGCATGTAGAGGAGCATGTAGAGTCCATACGGGCCTACAGACCCCCCAAGTGTCCGTGCTACACATGTTAAAGCCTCTGCAAGATACACAACTGTTCCCCTATGACCTTTGACCCTACGTTTCCATGACTATCTATCCTATAAAAACCTCCGGGTGCCTTCTTCTTCTGGGTGCAATGTGGCCTGATAACATGAAGAGGAGAAAAGTAGAGCTTTTATTGTGGCGGGCGTAACCTATATACCTTTGTGTTCCACCAGAGTCCAATCGAAGACCTGCAGACCTGATAAGAGATCAATCTGTAATAAAACAACCCCAGTCACACAGTTTGTGTTTTAACGAGTCACTTTAAATCCTTCATATCGTGATTTATGAGGAATAAAAGCCAATCACATGTCAATAAAGCTCCACTGTGTTAATATAATCCTGTTTAACAAGCAGAATCTTCCTCCCCCCTCCTCTTCCTCCTCCTCCCGCTGCTGCTGTGGGATGGGAGCGTAGAGAGGCACTGTGCGCTCTCCGTGGTGCTGAAACACGCAGTCCTGTCTGCTTGTTTCAGCACTCGTGTGTTCTCGTGTGTTCCTCTCTCAGCTGAGGCCTCTCGGTGCCGGGCTGCCGGTTCTAATCCGCTGAGGGTGCTGATTACACACACACACACACACACACACACACACACACACACACACACACACACACACACAAACACACACACACAGGATGGAGGCATAACGCTGCTGCCCACGGAGCCTCACGGCGGCCATCGATCGCTCAACAACACACACACACACACACACACACACACACACACACACACACACACATACAGACAGAGCAAGGCGGTGTTTTCATGGGACGTTAAGGGGCCGATACTTTAAGGTATTTCAGACAGGAGGACGATCCATGATATGAGATCTCTCTCTCTCCCTCTCTCCCTCTCTCTCCCTCTGTTTCTCTCTGCCCCCCCCTCGCTCTGTCTCCCCTCTCTCAGTTTCTCCCCCACTCTCTCTCCCCCGCTCTCTCTCGCTTTCTCTCTCTCCCTCTGTTTCTCTCTTCCGCTCTCCGTTTCTCTCTCCCTCTTCCCCTTTATCTCGCTCTGTCTCCCCCCCTCTTTCTCGCTCTCTCCCTCTTCCACCCTCTCTCTATCTTTCTCTCTGCCCCCCCCCTCTCTCTTTCATGTGTGTGTGTATTTGTGTCACACACACCCCGGTACACACAAAGCACCTATTCATTGCAACTTACTGGGGAGTATAAATAAAATAAACCCCTGTCTCTCCTCCTCTCCTCCTCTCCTTCTCTCCTCCTCTCCTTCTCTCCTCTCCTCTCGCACATTAGCAGAATCACAAACTGCGCAGGTTTGTACGCACCGAGCATTTGCGCAAAACACGAGTCAAACGGGCCAAACTACAACTACGCATCAAACTGCGGACTCTTCATATCTGCGCACCGTGAACACAACATGACACCAAACCGGATCAGAATCTGCCCGGCGGTTCTAACGGCGCCGTGTTCCGTTATCCTCCCGTCTCCCGCCGGGCTGGGTGGTCGAATCACCGATCGGGTCGCACCTTATACTTTCTGTAGATTTCACCTGTGATTCTCTCCCGGAGTGCGAACCGATAACCTCCCGCTGCCCGTGAACACCGTTAAGAGCCTCAACCAGGGCGAGCAGAGAGTTTACAGCCGGAGGCACCGGGCGGTATAATGTCACAATCCCGCCTAAATCAACGCTAATCTCCACCGATAAGCGTTCACACACACAACACGGGTGAAGGTGAGCACCTGAACGCACCACACGGTGAGACTTTCACGCTGTGGGCTAATTAACGCTGATTTTAAGCTCTTTTCTTACCTTCTGAGGCGGGTAAGTATCCATTATGCGTCCCCGCAGGCTCCGCGTCCTGTCCCCGGGTATCTGGGGGCTGCAGCCGCTCCCTTCCCACTATTCGCATCCGCTAATTCCAGAACTGCGATCCAGCTCCCCGCCGCGCCGCATTCACGCTTTCTTCTGCGCTTCTGCCGGACGGTTTCTCACCAGCAACGCTTTTTTTTCTTTCTCCCGACAAACGCGGCGGCGGAGGAGCCAAAGTGCGGCGCGGAGCCCTCACAGCATGTTTGTATTCCCCCTTCAGATGAGCGGAGCCGTGTGTGTGCCGTGTGCGGGCTGCGAACCTGCGGCTCCGTGTGGTATTCCCAGAGAGCGTCGCTACAGGCGCGGCGGGTCGCTCAGCTGTTCGCTTCAGTTACACTTGACGGTGGAAACACTTCGTCCTGCTCGCAGCGGCTCCTCCCTCCACGAAAACGAGATAAAGCAAATAAACGTCCATCCAAAAATATAAAACCGTGGAAAAAAAGGAGGAAATCAAAGTAAATCCAGAGAAACTTTGCGTTATTCACAGATTAGCGTGTTTTCCGTGACGAGGTGGCGCGCAGTGTGTGCGCAGGAGGTGCGGCGGTGCACGGAGCGCCGGGTGACCCTAGGTGGCACAAACCGCATGAAGCAGGACGGAGCTCAGCGCGGAGACGCGCCGGCGCCTTTACGCACAAACCACATCTCCAAACTGAGGCCGAGGACCAGATACGCGTCAAAACCTGCAGCCTCTTCGGCGCAGCGGCATCAGCGCGTAACCCCGCAGATTAAGGTCCGACCCGCGGATTAGTGAGGGTTTAGCCTGGTTAGCTGCCAAGTGGCCCGTCAGGCTGCGGGCGGAGACTTTACACAAGAAGGAGGCGAAGACATGCGGTGTGCGTCTTCCGTTTGTCCTTAATGAAGAAGAGCGAGGCGCCACATCTTCACTCCTCCGCTAATCTGAAGCAATAACCTACAGGAGGAAGAAGAACGTGAAACTAAACCAACAAACCAGCCAAATAAAGTTATTATTATAATGATTATGACGTGTCTACAGGTGCGGAAGGTGAATCGAAACGCACGTGCAGCCTTGTAACAGCACTTCCGTAACCGTAGAAGAAGAACAGGAAGTACGGGATAGGTTGTTGACGAATAAGAGTCATTATTATCTGGGGAGGTCAGTCATGTCAGGTGTTATTGGGGGGGGGGGGGGGGGGGGGAGCTGTGAAGGACATGGGGTCCAATCCCACCAGCTGCTCTCTAACATGTTGTTTACATGACTCCTGTCCACAGATCAATGTTGTGTTTACGTTTGTGCTGCTGTATGATTCACTCAAATCTCTATAAATCCCATGTGAGTCATGATGTGATGCTGTTCTCTGGTCCCTCCTGGTCCAGGCTGTGTTCCAGTCCCTCCTGTGGGTTAATGCAGTGATGTCGCCGCAGCAGTGAGGCTCTATTCCCCTCTCAGGCTTCTTTAATGGAAAGGATCCCGAGCCGCTGCCTTGTAGCCGCTGAGCTGTGTGGGCAGAGTGCAGGAGGACGTCTCATCCTCCCCTTCACTTCATGTTCTTTGCTTTCTCCCCCTGTATTATTGATGCAGACGGCAGGAGACCGGGCCGCTGTGCCTCTCTGGCCCCGCTGTGCCATTGATCTGTGTTTAGATCCTGTTTTCAAATCCACTTAAAGCAACATGCAGACAGTAAAACTTGTCTCAATGCTGTGACTTCCAGTAAAAACACCTCTGAAGGTGAATTAGAACGTTGTGTGTTCCAGGCTCCATATGGCTCCGCTGCCACACACACACACACACACACGCACGCACACACACAGGAGGAGCTGTGTTGACATCATTTATCCGTGTTTCAGACTTTGTGCTCATATTTCAGGCGTCGGCGTGAAAAGGCCAATAAACCGCGACGCGTCTTATTTCACTCTGACGCATCGCCACGTTTGTTGTCACTGTTGTCCTTTAAGTTACAGGATTCATTATGGTAATCGGGCTTTTAGCGTCTGCTCGGCTGCGGTAAAAGTGTCGTAAATATTCACGGATGAAGTTCATTTTACAGAAACTTTGCCGTCCTGCTCGGTTTATGGAAATGAGTTTGGCAGTTTGCTGTGAAACACAAACACAAACTGGTAGAAAATCATGTTAAAGTCGCAGCTCGGGAACTTTTCCACCTGAAAACGTACATATTTTCATTACGCTTCTGTGTGCGTGTGTGTGTGTGTGTGTTTGTGTGGCTTGTGTACGCCGTGTTTCTTTCCCATGGATCATAAACAAAGTAACACAGCCCATGGATCCACACTGTCGCGGCCGGTGACCTGTTAGCTTGCAACACAAATCTAATTTCAACCAATCCAGAGGGTAAACACTCCACCAGAGGGCGCCAGCAGTTACAAAGTGCAGGTTGAGAGACTTAAATATAAGAAACAGCAAAGGCAAAGACTTTTAAGAGGCCGAATAATTTGCTGCACTCAACAACAAACAACAAAGCCGAGGCTACAAAGGACAGCAATGTCACAGGCAAATGCATTATGGGTAAGTGGGAAGTGGGAGACGGCAATGATTATGGTTTTCAGTAGTTTGAGTGGGATGGGAATGGAGCGAGCGAGAAGCAGGACGAGCAGCAGAGAGAGAGAGAGAGAGAGAGAGAGAGAGAGAGACGCCGCCTCAGCTTTAGCTAGAGGAGAAGCAGAACAAGAACAACGTGGAGACGCAGGAGGAGACGTTTGCTCTCCATAACACACAAGTGGAGAGGTGAAGGTTCAGGAGATCACCATCATGGTTAAGGTCAAGGTGTGTGTGTGTGTGTGTGTGTGTGTGTGTGTGTGTGTGTGTGTGTGTGTGTGTGTGTGTGCGCCTGCAGGGCTCAGCAGCAGTGTTGTTGTGCAGTGATGGAGGTGTGTAAATGTAGTAGAAGCTAACAAAGCTCTGATCTGTGGTCCCTCATCATTACAAATTAAATCATCTCCATCCATGCTCATGCCGTCGCACAAATCAATCACTTCAGGCTCATTTCACACAGTTCACATCAGAGGTCATCTGACTGATTGTCCCAGTAACACAATTAGCTGCGGGCCAGATCAAATTGTAATGACTCGCCTATAACCCGATTAATGTTTGTCATGTTAAGGGGATTAACCAGAGGAGCGCGGCCCCCCTGTGGCCCCCCGCTGTGTCAGCAGGTCACACACACACACACACACACACACACACACACACACACACACACACACCCAGCCCATCCTCGTCTGTGGACATGAGATCAATCGGAACAGAGTGAGTAGCCAAACTGCGTCCCTATGGATCGCAGCGGAGTCGTGGGATTAAGAAGGAATTAGATCAGCCATACCTCCGCCAAGGCAGAGTTATCCTCCAGATATGAATAAATTGATGCTGAGCAGACCGTGATCACCTGACACCTACAGCGCCACCATTAGGCTGGTTGACGAGTTCATTCAGATGCAGCAGTTTGGCCACGCCCACTCTCAGCCAATGAAAGCAAAACAGAAATCAGTGATGAACTCTCCAGCTTGAAGTAGAAACAAAAACAACTCCAGAACAAAACTATTGAAACGGTAGAAACTCTCCTGAGGTGCAGACGGACCTCAGAGCTCCTGGTTGAGCTTCAGCGCAGGAGGAAGCGTGAGGATGAACTCTGACAGGCTGCAGTGATCTCAGAAGGTCCTGGCTCTCCATCACACACAGCAGATACAGAGCGTACGCGTGGGATTGGACCTCAGATCGTCACCGGATCACTAAAAGCTGACCTCATCACTCTGATGGCCTCTTGCAGATCTTCCCGCTTAGGCTCTTTCATCCATATAGGAGCGATTACTGCGGCGCCTCAGTCAGTGTCATTGAGTGAAAATGATGAATTAACTGACTGGATGACAGTCGGTGCCAAAATCAGTCAGTCAGTCAGTCGATATGCCACCCCGGGGAGACGCAGAGGCATCCGTCTTCTGCTGACAGCCGCTTTATTTACCGATCGCCTGTCGCGCCGTCCTCAGGGAGAAACACCTTCATTTGGTTTTGGAGGAAACCGCTGCAGCATGGAAACGTGTCCTTTATTCTTTACTGTTCTCTATAAACACAAGGGTCTTGATTTTATGAAACAGATGCCATAGAGATAGTATTTGTTTATGTCGCTGTCCATTGATTAGCGGCTGCAGAAATGTGCGGAATACGACTTTATTTGGAGCTTCTGCAGCGACTTATTCCTGTTCAGCATCACAGGGGTTGGAGATTATCCCAGCATGCTTTGGGTGAAAGGCAGGGAAGCGTGCAGTCTCTCGTTAGCACACAGACAAACACGCTTAGAGTCGAGCTCACCTGAGCGTGCAGGTGTGTGTGTGTGTGTGTGTGTGTGTGTGTTTGGCCTGAGGGAGGAAACAAAATAAGAGGAAATAGGGAGAACAACTAAACCAGAACAGACAGAAAATAAATGAATAAAAGGAGAGAAATGGACCGAGGGGATGAAACCAAAGAATCTGGAGACACAATTTTGTCTCATGTTTACAAAATCAACAGAAAAACAACACTTTTTTTTTCACTTGGAAAACAAATCCTATAAATTCATTATTGAGCTTTGGTGACAAAAACACAAAGACACAAATCCAAACTTTTAAACTTCCTCACTCGCAGAAACGAGCATTTTGTTCCTTCATATGGTTACGTTTGATTGATTCAGACTCAACAGCACCGCCTCAGGGCAGAGACGGTACTGCAACAACTGATCCAACTCTTAATCTGTGAACGAAACTCAAGGACAACGAGCAAAGACAGTCGGTTATCGTCCGGGTTTACTTCCACAACCTTTGACAAAGTTTACGCTGCAGATCAATAAAGAGTCAGCAGCTCTGTGATGACACGTTAACCCTTCAGACTCCAGAGGGCTTCAGGGTTCAGGAGCCATCACTCAGCTGTGCTTTGCTGTTATTCTCTCCTGTCCTCCTCCATACACGCCAAACCTTAATGCAGTTATTGCATCGCCACCATCTGGTTGACCAAGTCGCCAAGTTTCATTGAAGTTAAAACTTAACTACTACAAACTTTTAGCAGATTTCCCACTAAGTCTGTTTCTTAAGTTGATATGAAACATTTGAGTGAATCAGTCCTTTAATAAAGCTGCTTGTTCTTTGAATCACATTAATCTCACTAATTAAACCCAAACTGAAACTCTGTCAAATGAAAACAAGCATGAAAAGATGAAGAAACATTTCCTCTCTTCCTCCCTTTATCTTTGTCTTTTGATGATTCACACAAAGCTTTGGTTTCCTCTTTGTGCGCCACTTTTCTCTGCTTTGGTTCTGTTTCTGGTTTTCTTTAACAATTTTCTCCCTTGATTCTTTGCATCCGACCATCCAACATCACTGAAGGAGATGTAGAACAAATCCCTCTGATTCTCTTTGTCTTAGTTACATTACATTACATTACATTACATTACGATCATTTGGCAGACGCTTTTATCCAAAGCGACTTACATTACATTACCACCCTTCGCAGAGAGGGGAGCAATTGAGGGTTCGGTGCCTTGCTCAGGGGCACCTCGGCAGGGACTCGAACCGGCAACCCCTCGGTTCCCAAGCGGAAGCTCTACCCACTGAGCCACTGCCTCCCTTCTCAGCTACTGCCACCTTTAGTCTCAGCAGACTCAGAAGGACAGAATAAAAAAAAGAACCAGGATTTCTATAAAAGGAGGTTTAAGACGCGGCTCTGTGACCCCTCAGCGGCTCTGTGACCCCTCAGCCTCTCCTATGAAAACGTAGAGTGACTGCCAAATAAAGCTCCCGACCCTTGACCGGGTTTAAGCCCCAGATCAATATATAATTACCAGCTATTTAATCACAGGTCCAGCCAGCAGACGACCTGGGTTCAGCCTCTCATGTGTGCTGGTTCCCTCTGTGTGGGCCTGGGACTCCATGATGTCACCGTGTTTTGCTGTCATTCAGAGTTTAGACACTTTAAACCCTCGTCGCCGCCACGCTGAGGAAGATTTGCATACATTTAACGTTTATTAATGCAAACACAGGCAAGAGGGGGAATGAAAGGTAGAAACACTGAGGCAGGTGTTTGTGGCTTCATTATGTCAACAAATCATTCAGACCTCAGGAAGAATCACAAGAGCGCCGGCTTCACAGCGGCGAGTGGATTTCAAGGGCGCGGCCGTCCACTGGATTACCCAGAAACCATTGCAGTGTCAAGACAGAACCTGTGATGTGTCGTTCCACTGATGTTTGTATTCATGTTTTCATCTATAATGGAATAAACAACAGGAGCGACCTTTGACATGAGAGGAGACTGACAGCTGAGGCGCTGCTGCCCCCTGTGGTGAGTGTCTGTACTCAACCTATGGATTCCTATAAGTCCTTCTTCTGTCTCTGCAGCATCTGGAGGAGTGTAAACATATCAGCAGTTCCTTTAAATGGATCTAACACACACACACAGCACTCTCCTCAAATCATTTCTCCCTATTTATTCCTTTATTCTTCATAAAGGTGAGCGTCAGGAGGAATGAAGTGTTGTGCGTCAGCGTATTTGCAGCAAACGCAGTAACTGCAGCTGTAAATGTGCTGAAATCGTCTCACAGCGTTTAAATTAACTCTGCATTAGCGGCACCGATCGTCTGAGTGTGACTGGGGTGTTTACAGCGACACACGGAACACAGCCAGCTCACATCTGTGTACTTTGAGCTCTAATCATTCGCCGCTCGCTGCCTTTTGCTTTCTGTTTGTGTTTTCTTCTCGACACTTCCACACAAGAGCCACCGAGCGGAAACTTGGATGTGAATTAATGAGAATTGAAGTCTTTGCGGCTGCACAGAGAGGATCCTGTAACGAGGGCGTGCACGTGGCAGAGTAACCTGTCAATACACACAGCAAACAAAGCGGCGGTTTGTGTGATAATCACATCGGCACACAGTCGCCTTTTGTTCCTGCACGGATGAGATCAGACGGATCTCATTTCTTGCTTCCTGTGCCTTCCAAAGTAATGGAATGATGAAAGCGGAGTCGACGCTGCGCTCCTCCACCAGAGCAGCATCACATCACAACACACACCAAGCAATCAAATATCGGCAATTACATTTTCCTCCTAAGCTCCAAATCCACGAGCGGGGAGAAGTTATTACACTTTTTGTTTTTTTGTTTTCCTTGAAACCGGAAAGCAGAGGAGCACAAGCAGACAGAATCGATCCTGAGGCGAGTGGAGGTGTTGACTTGTTGACTCGCATCTGCAGCTCCGCCAGACTGACAGGAAAGATGGACGTCTATATCCAGAACTTTAGTTAGCAACCGGGATCAGTTTGGATCACAGCTGGAGGATCAATCAGCGAAGGAGAACAAGTCCTCACATGGACGAACCTGACGACCCAGGCTGAGCTCCTCATGTACTCACACTCACAATCAATCACCTCTATAGATTTTGCCTTCAGGTTTGCGTTCATTCAAAGTGATGGATGAGAATTTTGCAGAAATACCCCAGGATTCCTTCGGGTTTAACCCCTTCAGCTCGTCCTCGTCCTCCAATCAAAAACGAAACGACTGTCAGAATCTGTGGAGGCATCTGACTGGACCTGTCTGACACACACACACACACACACACACACACACACACCCTAATGTGTCACAGCCCACAGAAGCAGAGCTCCACTCGTCTCGTCTCGTTTGCTGTTCTCCCTCAGTGTGATTCTTTCTCTAAGTGTCAAAAACTCTTTTGGCTTTTTACGTAACAGCAAACACTCTGTGACCTCCAGAGTCTTTCTGACGAGTCGGCTCTGACAGATCAGAGCTTCAATCGTGGCCTGGAAGGACGAGCGCCCCAGCCGCCGCCCTCTGTGCTCCTCACACACGTCTGCTATCATGTCTCACTTTGATGATTCTTTCATTTCCTTCACTCTGACACACAGAAGCCTTCATCCCCATCCTGCACTCCTCCTCATTATCATCATCCTCATCCTTATTTTCTGACATTTTTCCCAACTAAAATGTCCCATCTTAGTGTGTGAATGTATTCCTGTAAGGATGTAAAGACTCCAGGGTCTCCAGCGCCACCTGCAGGACAAAACGGGTTTTCTTTGCTTTCACGAAAAGCTGAATTGTCGTTTTTATTCGGAATTCCTTCTCACTCTTTTGTATTCTGGGACGTAATGACCTCGCTGCTTGACTCTGCTACCACCTAGTGGTCACATGGTGTCGATGCAGGAGGAGAAGTCTGAATGCTCGCCTGAGGCCTAAAAATAACGTTAAAAAATAAATATAAAAACTATAAAAGCATGATCCAGATCCTGGGCTGGTGACTCACCTCCCCACAGAACACCATTTATATCTGTCTAAGACCTTTTGAGCTCTCCTCACACACACACACACACACACACACACACACACACACACACACACACACACACACACACACACACACACGCCAACGTCTCGTAGACTGGTGCAGATATTACGATTTTTAATCACTTTCTTTAATGGAAAGAGGAGACTGATTGAACTGTGGCTTAATCTCCTCCTTTATCTGTGAAATCCTCCAAACCATCTGGTCTGCAGTGTTTCCCTCCTGTGAGCCGCCGAGCAGGAGCCACCAAGGCCGAGCGCTCAGGCTCAGCCGCTGTTATGACACATTGTTAAGCTCCGCCAGTTAAATGAACACACACTCCTGCTCTGCGTCGCTGGAGTGTGTGTTCTTCAGTCTCTGCTTGTATTAATTGTTTTCTATCAGTTGGTACAGCTGACTCACCTGCCTGGCTTCTCTCTGGAAGCTTTCTGAAGCTTGAGAATGCTGGTCTGCCTGGTTAACCTCATCATCATCATCATCATCAGGCCGCTAACACGCCCAAACACACACTGGTTTCACTTTCACGTTGAAACACAGCGCAGAAACGACACACACAGTCTTATTGACGACTCCAGGAAGTAACGCTCAAAGATCGCTGCCACACTCTGATTGATGATCAGGAGAGGAAGGTCAGAAGAGGAAGAGGAGGTATCATAGAAACATGAAGAGAAGTGTGTGTGTGTGTGTGTGTGTGTGTGTGTGTGTGTGTGTGTGTGTGTGTGTGTGTGTGTGTGCGTGTCCTTGAACCTGCCCCTGCCTCTCTTATACTCATTATGTTTTAACCACTTAAGCCTGGAAGGAAAATATTAAAAA